>NC_056731.1:428635956-428935956 GCF_019279795.1 Protopterus annectens | reverse complement strand
AATAAGAAAGTTATTGAAGATCTTTTAATGCAACACATTGATCCCTGGTAAGATTATAAACAGGCTTAGCTGGCTTACCAATAGCTAGTCTCCTAATATCTTATTCACAACAATTTTCAAAATCTTTTAAGGTATTAGTGAAGAGAAGATAATAACTACTAGGCTTATTAAAAGTAATTTTTTTCAACATGACATCAGAAAATGCATAAGACAAATTTAACTTGTGACAAAACATTTTTAGATCCAGTAATGTCCCACTTAAATCCATTCTCTTAGAAGGAATGAAGTTTAACCCTAGCAACAACACTAAAGTCAGTTCTTTAGTTAAAACACAATCAGACAATTTGTACAATTTACCAAAATGTCCTGAAAAAGTTCCATTGCAGTCCATACTTTTCACTTCTTCCTTGTTCTTACTGAGGTCTTCTGTATAGAACTCTCGCCATCCTCCTTCTGTATTGGGTCATTCATCGAACCCCCTTCTAAAGGGATAATTTCCCCTATATTAGAAACCATTTCCTCAAGAGAAACTACTACTGTCCCATTACCACTTTCTCCATGGTCTTCAGATGAATTAACAGTCCTAGAGGAAACGCTTCCACATAGCTAGATGTACTTGGCGTTTGGGCAGTCCTTACCTCACTTCACTCCTTCCTAGTAACAACCTGATTGGTTGGTCGATAACGATGGTGATTTACAACACCCCAATTCAAGTTGTATGGCTTCTGATCTTCCTTTGACTCAGAAAAATGTGAGTAAGCACTGTGAGAATTATATGTTGCCACATCCCTCTGCAATTTTTTTAATTTCCTTTGAATCAAGCCCTTTTCAAACTCCTCTATATTTGCCAACATACTTGAATATTCATTGTTCAAAACAGGTAGTTTGAACAAAAGTCTTTGGAGGGAATCTTCCAACTTGAGAACCTCCTCACATACTTCAGCTGACCGCTTTGTATTATGGGTGATCAATAGTTGTAAAAAGTCAAGATGTGTCTTAGTGAAAAATGTGCTAACTTCTTCAAAAAACTGTTCAGGCAGCAGAACACCACTGAGGCATTTAAAAAAACACAAGCCTTTTGGCACTACTTTAAAAAAAATGCACATCTCAAAATGCTTGGTTTCCACTACTAATGATCTGTACTTTATTAGACATTTCTCTAAATTAGCCAAAAGCAATTTGGCCTCATTCTCAATCTCACTTGTTCTCATATAGCCTGGAAGCAATCTCAAATTACTTTCTGTGTCAATAAGCAGGTCATACTCACAGTCCAAAACAACTTTAATATCTTTAAAGCAGTTATAAGCAGAAGGATGTTGGTTAACATAATTTCTACTGTCTATAACAGTCATATCACACATTTCTTCTTCCGAACTAACAGAGGATAACTTTAACCTGGAAATTTTTGATTCCTTTATTTGATCCACCTTTATTAGGGCCCCCAACATTTTTTGCATATCATTTATTGAACTAATTAAGCTGGACAATAATTCTCCATCTCTCAACCCAGGTGTAGAATGGACTGATACCTTCATGAGTGGATGCTCGTTCACACCAGCCATCTAAGGGAATCTAATAAAAACCACCAACACAAAATTCCCACAAAATGTAGCAGCAAAACCAACAACTCAACAGAAAATCCACTGCACAGGTGGAACAGGAGTAAAAATTTCTCAAACACAATGTTTTCCAGAATAGAACCACTTTTAAAGTCACTTTCATCCCCAAAGAGACTTCTTCAGAATGAACATTAACTAACAAACCAAGCCTTATATACATTCTACCATAAACAATTAAATCTAATTACATAATCTATAATTCACTTATTCAATTCAGATCAAAAACCCTCCCAAAACTTTCTGATGGGCACTATCAACCATGGTTCCAATGTATAACCTGCATCCCCCAGTAAATGACCCTGTGGGATATCCCCCATATAAAAAATCTCATACAGTTGGGAGTTATGCCAGATATGTGAGTCGCAGTAACTGTTTGGGCTGCCAACACACACATTCAGGATGATTCCCTTAGTGTTACACATGGCATTGCAGTTAATGGAGTGGAAGCCCTTTCTACTTATCATAGGATCATAGGATCATAGGAGGTTACTAGACTATTGGCCCTGAGGCCCTTATAAGCCTAGCCAAGAGTTTAGCCCATGCTTAGACAAGTCAGCACTCAAAGCCCCTGTCCAGCAGGGACACAGGTGGAATCCCAGGGGTATATTTTCTGTTTCCCATCCAGTTATCCAGGTTGTATTTAAAAGGGGATAATGAGGTACTCTGCTTGATGTGGAGAGGGAGTGTATTCCATAGATGGAGGAGTCTCTGGGACACAAATCTGTCCCACCAACAAGTCCTATTGATATCACAGACCATGTTGAGGTCATGCGTACATGTTGCTTGAGTGGAGCTTGACTTGTGGATATGCAGCAATCTCATTGCCAAACAGAGGTCACCACTGAGGAGTCTGTATGAAATTGAGTAGAGGGCTAGGGCTTTTAGCATATCTGTGTAGGGTAGATGTTTGAGGC
The DNA here is from genome assembly GCF_019279795.1 of Protopterus annectens. Classification (NCBI taxonomy): domain Eukaryota; kingdom Metazoa; phylum Chordata; order Ceratodontiformes; family Protopteridae; genus Protopterus; species Protopterus annectens. The sequence goes on along the minus strand of NC_056731.1, from coordinate 428,933,423 downwards.
CCTGGATTCTCCTGGTGAGGAACCTCTCTGGTCTTTCCAGCTGCTGCATGTGCTTTGCAAGGTAGATGTATGTACACTGTACATACTTATGTACACTGTTCTCTGTTCCCCGGGTGGTGCTTTGATTTCTACATGTGTACAGTTTATGGTACCCAAGACTTCAAGGTAGTGTGCTACAGGGTGGAACTCCTGCATAGTTCTGGCTCTGTCCTCAGGTGTATGGTTAAAATATATGTAGCCACTAGCATGTTGTAGCATAGCATTCAGGAATTGATGTAGGATCCTGGATGCTGATTCCTATGGCACCCCCAGCATGTCCCCTGCTGGCCTCTGGAGGGCTCCTGTAGCTAAACTTCTAAGGGCTACATATACCTAAGTATCCACCGGTATTAGTTCTCCTCTGTTTGTCCTTATTCTCAACTGAGGATGACAGAGGTTGCAGAGTTCCTGTAGTGCGTCTCTAGCCACCCTGTAGCGCTCTACAGTTTCAAACTCATGCAGATTGTGAAAAGTTAAACAGGGTCTAAACACCCTTATCCTTCTTGGCCATGGTCTAGTACCAGCAGCAGCGGTATAGACTTGGACCTGCTGCCCATATGCATGAATAAAAGCAACAGCAGCCCCTAACATTCTTTCCAAATAGAATATTTTCCATGGCTGTATTCCAATAGGTTTTGGAATTCACAGGGAAAACTGGCACTGTGTCTACACGGTTGCTTTATAGCTTGTTGAATCACTCCTCAATCTTTGATTGGTTGATTAGCATACAGTTCAGCTGCTTATGCTGTAATTAGCATACCGCAATGTTTACTGTGTTTGCATGGCTTTACACAGTGTATAGAGCTTCTTAATGAATACAAAACTGTGCACGATTGTGCACGTCACACTGTGATGTGAATAGAGTTTTAAGGAACCATATAGGCTTTATTGAATCTGGCCTTGTATCTATATGGTGGAAGATAGTAGAGGTATGTGCATATGTGTTTGATTGTATTACATACTGCCTGTGCCCATATGTGACATGTCCACTTTCCCATGACAGAATTAGTAATCACACATCCAGTGGTCTGCAGACAGCTTGCAGAGGATCATGGAAGGGCTGTGCTTCATGATTTGTGTACGTATCTATGAGATGATGACATCCTCCAGTGTTCTGCAGGAAGGATGTTAAGTAGGCAGAGGGAAAAGGAGATGTTGGATACATGGGACTATGTTAAAGATTCTCCTGAGTGGGAGTCAAATGAAAAGAGATTCAAAAGATCATATACTGACCATAATATACAAGCAACTACACACACAGCAGTGATTTCAACATTAAGCCTGTGTAAGTATACAAACTGGATTCCATTCAATGCAACACTAGTAACACCACAGATGTCTGACTTTACATTATCACAGTGCACTTTACAGAGCATGACAACATCATTGTACACTGAGAAGAAGATGTTGGGAGGAGTGTTTCACATAGCTGTGGTCTTACATGGCAATCTAAAATTGTCTCCATACTGATAGTTGAATGAACACACACACACACACACACACACACACACACACACACACACACACACACACACACACACACACACACACTCAAGTTGACTGTTATGAGATTTGAACGCTTACCTGCCTAGTTATGCCAATGACAGAACACAATACTTACCACTAGCTGCTTGGCACAAATCTGACTTTCATATTGTCAGAAAATACTTTATAGCAGATGATACCATCAGTGTATAGTAAGAACAAGATGTTGGGAGGGCTGTATGAAATTGCTGTAGAGTCATGTACCACTATAAAATGTTTTTCTCAGTGACACTTGAGTGAGGACATGAGGACATAGACTCATGCTCTTCTGACTATGCACACACACACAGTTAGACATACAGCCACACATTCAAATTGACTGTTGCGCAATTCAAAACCCTGCCTAACTAGTTAGTCTAGCTGCAGAATACAGTACTTAATATTCACACCATCACAAAAGTCTAATATTTTCAGCTGGTCTTTATAGAGAATGGCATCATTAGTAATGTTACAGGTAACATATACTGTTATGAGACTTGTGTGCAAAGGCTGGACTTCAGATTTGCTTTTGTGATTGCAATTTGCAAAAATACTTTAAAATACAGGTTGGTAATCTAGGTGAAATAATCTGTCATGTCATGTATTTTGCAGAACTGATACATACATGTACCTGTTTCTCAGTATGTTGTTTACATGCACTCTGACTCTCTCTCTCTCTCTCTCTCACACACACACACACACACACACACACACACACACACACACACACACACACACACACCTGGATGCGCGCACACACTCACACACACACACACACACACACACACACACACACACACACACACACACACACACACACACACACACACACACACACACACACACACACACACACACACACACACACACTTTGGAAACAGCAGGACTGCAAGTGTTGATGTATGCATGCTCATATTCTGATGATTTGATGTCCATAGCACTAGACTTTTCTGACAATATCAATCTGTTGTGATCAGTGATGACCAAAGGCCAGGGTCAGTATAGACCCATAACAAATGAAGCACTGTGGCTATAGCCTTCCCCATTGTGTGCATTTAAACGGCAAGCAAACATAATTCTTTGCTTAAATGGGAAAATAGTAATGTCTCTATTGGTTCACCTTCCTTTGTGCAAACAGGCTAAGTGGCGATGTGCGGCCATCAGCACTCTGGACAATACTAAGTGTAAAAAATACACCTGCTGCCTAGCTTTTCCCTGTGGCACCATGTGTAAGGCCACTAAGCTCCTGGTCAGAGCATAGACAACAAATGGTTCAAACCCAGGTCATTCACTTTTTTACAGATGGTGTTGGGATGGCATTAGCTACGTAATTGTGATGTTGTGTCTTTTGGCTTTTCCCGGTTAGGGGTCGCCACAGTGGAACTCCGGTCCGCTAATGATTGGCAGTAGATTTTTATGTGCCGAGTTGCCGGCCCTGATGCACAACCTTCAACGAAGGTACGCCCATTCACACATGTCACCACACAGAAGACGCTCTAGCTGAGAATCAAACAGGACAACATCTTACTGTGAGGCGACAACGCTACCGCAGCACCACCACGCAGTTAGCTACGTAATTGTGATCATTATTGTAAATGTGACAAACAATGACTACAGTAAAGTATGTGTCTTCCAGAATTTTTAACATTAATGCCTACTTCTATACAGTTGTACAACTATTAGCTGCTTTGCAGGTCTCATTGCAAATCACAATTTAATTGTATGCACAGCTTTCTAGAAATGACAAAGGGTGGTACATGTTTTGAATTCTGAAAGGTGTGTGCCTGTATGCTTTGTCACAATAAGGACAGTTTGCATATGACATTAGATGAGGATTTCACCCATCATTACCTGAACAACAGATTATTTTAAAACATTCCACAGTAGATGAGTAGTGATGAACTATTTAGTTAAGGTAACATGTTTGTATTATTCATCAGCACAGTCAAGTCAGTCTGCAGACACATCCATCAACCTAACAGATAATGTAAACACATGTAAAGAGGAGTTGTGATGTTGTGATGGGAAGAATACAAGGAGAGATGAACATACACCTAGCACTGTTTATTTAATGGCACATTAATGGTCATTTTTTTGGTCTGTTGTCATTACTAACATTGCATGCTTTGTACCATAAAGTGAGTGACATAAGGATAGAGAAAACTTACGAGAGGGACAATAGGCTTATGACAAGCAGAACAAAGTTAGCTAAATCTATGACAGCAGTGGGGGTGGATGTCACTTCAGATACTCATTTTTGGGCAGCAATCAATATATCTCCATGAAAATAATCATAAATATGCCTAATTTTAATATATGGATGATTAAACATATCATACATATACAACATCACACTAAAAATGATAAGAGATGCATCTGGAATTGAACCCTTGAAGCTATTATCAAAAATGTTCAGTCAAGTGATTTATGTCAATACTCAACATAGGATTTTGCTTTTTGCTACATCCACAGTCTAAAGAACTGTCACAGTAAGTGTTTCAAAGTACTGCCTTTACTCTGCTTTAACTCTGTGTTCTTCTTGCACAGTGAGTTTAAGCAGCCTGGTGCAAAGATAACCAAAGTAGTGCAGCCAATGACAAAAACTCTCAAGACTTTGCCTTATGACATAAAGAGCCATTCACCGCTGCCTGGCATTGTTGTATGATGACAACCTCTGCACAAATGCAGAAGAAAAACTGAAGGTTTTATTATGGGCCATTTCTGGCTATGTGTGTGGTGTATGATTCTATTTTTGTTCAGATTAAAGGTGTTTAAATGGTCTAGATAAGAAAGTGGTGAAATGAGGGGCAAGCAGGTGGAAGAACATAGTGGAAGCAATAAAGGAATTTGCAGGAGGAAATTAGGAAAGAACCACAGCTCTCCACTTCTTTAACACTTAATTGGACTCATTTGGATTGTCACCACAGTACAGATGGGTCATAACATTGCAATAATGTTGTATAGCCAATTGGACCAAATTAAGTGTGTCAAAAAGACACACATGCAAAGTGAAGTGAAGAGCAATGTATGGGGCAATTACTTTTTGTGAGACGTGTGCCCATTTCTTTTTTATTTTGGATTTCAAAATGAGAGGAATGTTGGAGAAGTAATATAGGAATGTCAGGATCAGATAGATAAGGTACGTGAGGAAGCAGGTGCAGACAAACATGACAAATAAAACAAACGCAGGAATGGTGATGGACAGAAAAGGTTGGGGACATCGTGACTGGGGATAGGTAGCGGACATCAGAGGAGCATGCCTGTCAAGATGGGAACATTCAGAATCTGGTCCTTATCCTCAGATCTGCCATCACTGTCCCATTCCTTAGTTTCCTGCTGGATTGCTTGACATGGGGGTCTTTTTTTGCAGTCTAAGGAGCAACTCCTCCAGATGGCTGAAGTGAGCACCAATGCTAGTTTCTAATACCTCATGCACCATCCCTGGTATCTCCTGGTGGGTTATATAATCTCCACCTCCACCAATACTCCAGGAGGGTATAAATGCACCAGTTGCTGTGGCAATGTTACCAGTTGTTGATGGACCAGGCAGTGCAGGGGCTGTGGAGGCAGCACTGCCAGGTTATATCCCAGATGTGCTGGATGTTGGTGTAGCAGCCAGTGAAAGGTTGGCAGGCTGAGTCTCAAAGGTTGGCCTACCTTCCTGTGCTGAAAATCATTGTATTTATTGGCAGAAAAGTATTACATCAGAAGTATGTGTTCCCATACATGTATAAAAATAACAAATTGCCACTCTGAAAATATCCGCAACATCTTTTATTGTAAAGCACTAAGCACTAAGTAAAAGAAATTGCACCACTTTCTGCTGTTTAAATAGAAATTTTGGCACCAAAATCAAGCACCAAATTTAAAAAAGAAATGTACCTTTTAAAACAACTTATTTCAATAATTTAATATTAATTGCAATAAAAACAAATAAACAACATTGTTAATAAAAACATTTCATGACAAAAGATATTTCTTCTTCAAAACACATAATATGGAAATAACATCATTAATACCTGGGGTATTTGAAGCATTAAGAATAATCTTCCAACAAAGTTCCCTTTCCTCCAAGGAAAACCCCCATTCTTCCTCCCTCATCGATTAGCGGGGAAACCTTTTTCAGTGCACAAAAAGAAAATGTTCTAAAGTCAGTACAGACCATAGAATGTTTGTATAATGCATTTCTACTGTCTTTTGTACAGATAACGTAAGTGTGCTGGCATATCCTTTTCCTGAGGATCCCCTTGGTCTTACCTACTTAGAATGCAGGACAGGTGGTGCAAAGGGTCAAATACTCTACCCCTCTGGTATTGCAGTTATAACTCCTCTTAAGTAAAATCACTCTAGAGAAGCCAGTTACAGAAAAATGGGTACCATGTACTATAAATTTGCATTGTTTACATGCCCGGCAGTGTCTCATACTCAGTTTCTTGGTAGAATTCCTACCCCTGTTTTGATTTATTTCAAGTATTGTCTTTAAGTTAAAACTGTTTTTGTAAACAAATCTGAGGTCAGCCCCAATTTGATCATAAGATCAAATGGACCAAAATGGTGGTTCAGTGTGAAGAAATAATCTTCATTAGGGATGGTATATCCTTACTATAACTTAATGCCATGGACCTAGAATGATTGTTGTAATTAATAGTTCTCCCTGCTATTATGCTCTTCCCATAACACAACAAGGGTTTTTAGCATACATGCCTCTGACTTTTCACCCACTCCCTTAAATTCAGCAACATGTCTCATTGGTAGTGTTGGTCTAGGAACATATCACATAAAATCATGGTCTCATTATCGAAAACTTGTTCGGTAGATGTAAGCCTACTCAGCCTAATCAACTTCCCCCTCACAAAAGTTTTCTTCTGCAAAAATGGATGTTAGCTATCATTATGGAGAAAGATATTAGAGTATGTCTCCTTCCTGAAAGTGGTTGACTAAAATTTACTACTGTCAGTATTTTAATAACTAAGACATCAAGGAAAGATATGGAAACCAAATTAAGTTTGTGTGTAAACTTAAAACATGTCATTAATATAGGCTATAAAGGCCTCCAGTTCTACAACATCCCCTTTCCACAGAATAAAAATGTCATCCAGGTACCTATGGTACTACTGGATTTTAGACCAGAAAGGGTATGTAAATGAAAGAATTGCTCTCCCAGGACCATAAAACCAGATTGGCAAACACTGGCACTGAGGCCTCTCCCATGGCAACCTCATTTCAACTCCATAAAACATTCTCCTTCCAAAAATACAAAATTAGATCTTAGCACAAAGTCCATACAGTGATAGACAATATCAATCTCCTTTTTGTCAATGGTAATCCCCATAGCGATGGCTTCAAAGAACCATTCAAGGCCTTGACCATGGAGTATTACTGAAAATAAGTCCTTGATAACAATAGTCACATACCAGACATACTCAGAAAAAGAAGTTCTTGAAAGAATTTCCAAAAAGTGCCATAAGACCTTCAAAATATGTTCCTTGTTGACTCAAAAATCTTTTTACTTATGGTTGACAAATTTTGCCAGTGGTTCAGTTTTAGAGCCAGCTAAGGCAACTAGAGGCCTCAATGATGAGTCTTCCACAGATTTACAAATTTAAAAATCTTCAGTATCCCAAAAATGGCTGGACTTTTTGGCTTCTTAACCAACAGATACTCACTCATTTTAGGTGCCATGCCTTGGGTACAGCACATATCTTCAAGACAAATATCAATCTGCTTGTAGGAAATATTGATTTCATTAAGGGATACATCAGAGAAACATTTGTCATTGTTCAAGTAATCCAACATTTTGTGCTAGCAAATGTGGCAGTCAATAATCCACTCCACCATTATCTGGCTTCATGATTCTTATGTTTTTATCACTGGTGATCTGGCTGAATAGTAATCTTTTCTCACTAGAGAGGTTGTAAAATATTTTTTTCTTTCAGCTACACCAACTACAAACATCATTCTCACATAATCTTTCAAAGAGAGCAATAAGGGGTAACATAACAAGGTTGAAAGTACTAGATCTCTACAACCCTCCACCTTCAACAGTGGTCCTAGGAGCAAGCAAACACTCAAGGTTAAGATTCCTAGTAAAGAGTTTTAATTTGTTAATCAAATCAATGACACTACAGTTGTTAAGACGGGAAGAATTTAAAACCCTTCTTGAAAAGACCAACAAAAACTGGAGTAATGTCAATGTAGGAATAGTTATAAACCTTAAAACCCCCAAATTAATAACAGTGCCTTGAAATGGGCATAACAGTTTCAAACCCTTAGGTCCTAGTTCCTCCACTGAAACTGACCATTGACATGGAAATTCCTTTGGTGGTTCCTTCTTGGGCTGCTTGAAGGACCCCTCTCTCTGTCTTGCTCCATCTTCCTATTCTCCTCAAGTCTCCTCGATCTCCTGGGGGGAACTCACCCAAAAAAATCATCATTACCTCCTTCAGCATCCAAATTGTCAAAATTGTTGTTAGTGTCAAGCCTCTTATCATATGAACTCTTTCCTTCTTATGACTATGATTGGGATCCAGGTAAGCTGTCTTATTCTTATATTCCATCTTGTCCCTGTGAATTTTCCTTTGCTCCCTTTTAAAGGTAATAGACCCATAGTCTTCCACATGTCGAAAAATGTTGTGGAAGTGTAGGACTCCTAACACCTCATGTTGGATTATAGGTAGGTTCTGATGATGATGATGATGATGATGATGATGAGAGCCAAATGGAGGCACAGTCAGGAGGTGCAGAGGTTGAATCTGAATCTGACACTGAGGTTGTGACTCACATATCCCCTGGATTTCCTTCAAACCAGTCAGTGTGCTTATGCATACCAATGCCACAAAGCCCTCTGATAGCGGACAGGTTGGGGTTGCACACTTGATCAGGTTAGTGTGGCAACTATGGCTTCAGTGCCAGTTGATTCTGGCTGTAGCCATAGTGCGAGTGAAGTGCCATGCAGAAGGGTTGGTAGGGGTGCTTGGAGGAGGTCTGTTGTTCACCATCCACCTGATTCTAGTGTGTCATTGCATGCCTCTCGTTGTATGTTTAGGGCCATCATGGAGGCACAGACACATTCCATTAGGGCCTCTGAGGACATGCTCAGGGTTGTAGACATGGTACAGACTGATGTACATGACGCCTCCACTGGATTGGATGAATGACATGATAGAATGAGCAATGTGTGTGATGGAATGTCTACTGGGACATTTCATCACACATAGTGCTGTGTGAGATGGGGAAGTGTTGTCTGACTAGTTACTTCCCCACCCCCCACATTCGGTGTAGTGAATGTTCAATGAAGAAACGTTCATTGAATTGGGTTTGATGTTTAGCCATTCAATGTTTAGGCCATTTGAGGGCTGAACATAGACCCAAGAAATATATCATAAGTCAGTCCCATCACATATTGATGTCATTGCTGGATAACTCACACACATTCTACTTAGGTACATTTTCAAATAACAGTATGCATGTATCTGCCATTCATTTGTGTTCTTACCCATTTATTTTCCTGTTACAGGTTCAGCAGAAGTGTGCTTTGAGGTAGAAATCTTGTATAATTGTAGCTCTGTCCTCAGGGATGTGGGGAAAATACATATAGTCACTGGCATGTTGTAGCATAGCATTCAGGAACTGATGTAAGATCCTGGATGCTGATGCTTGTGACACCCCCAGCATGTCCCCTGTTGTATCTCCAGAAGGTTCCTGTAGCTATAATTTTGACCATTACACATACCTTGGTGTCCACAGGTTTTGGTTCCCCTTGGTGTGACCTTGCTTACAGTTTAGGATGACAGAGGTTGCAGAATTCCTGGAGTGTGTCTTTATCCACTTTGTAGTGCACTACTATTTCTACCTCTTGCAGACCATAAAAAGTTAAACAGGGTCTAAACACTATTCTCCTTGCCCGAGGTCTATCAGTAGTAGCAGCAGCATAGACTTGGGCCTGTTGCACATACACATGCAGAAAACCAACAGCAGCCCCTAAAATTCTTTCTGTCTAGTGCAGTTTCCGTGCTTGTATTGAAACAGGTTTAGGAATTTGAGGCAAAAGGTTACACTTAGTGTACATGATTGCTTTACAGCTTGTTGAATATCTCTGCCATTTTGGATTGGTTGATTATCATACAGTTCAGCTGCTTATGCTGTAATTAGCATTCCACAGTGTTTACCTCATGTAGATCTGCTTACTGGATATAAATCTGCACACTATTATGTGCGTGTAGCACCATGAAGTACACATAGTTTTAGCGAGCAATGTAGGGTTTATTGAATCCAGCCAGTTGTTCATGTGTTGTCATTTGCTGTGACAATGTTTTTATTCATTTTAATATATAAATCCAATATTATTACCAAATTTTGTTTTTTCAGGATTTTAGTGCCACCTTTATGACTTTTAGTCAATTAAGCTTCAATTATTTGCTACAAAGGCCTTATTGTGTGTCCTAATAGGCAGAGGTCTTCTTTCTGTAGTCACAAAAGTTTTATTTGTTGTTATACTTCCAAGTAATATTCCTGGACCTACAGATCACATTATGATATGATCAGTGTAACTGATTTTCTCATTTCTACCACAATGTATGTCTTGATGAGTGGATGGGAAATAGGAAATACACCCTGGGGATCACTTCTGTGTCTCTGTTGGACAGTGGCACAGGAAAATAACTTTCTTGGGTGACGTAAGCTATGGTACCTTGCTGGCTAGGCTTACGTAGGCCCTTGGGCCGATAGCCTAGTACCTACCTATGAACCTATGAACCTATGTCACCATCCACACTGGTGTAGATTAAAGTATTGATTTTTTCTTCCACCTAGTCTTTGCTTTCTGACTTAGACAAAATTCCACCAGAATTTCACTGATTCATATTCCCCGCACTCAGAGTTTGGCAGCTGCAATCTACTGCTTAAAGATTTAGATCTCATGCCACTATGATGTTCTCCCATTTTGCTCATCTAGTAGTAATGCTCCTGAGTTTGATGTCACCATTATATCCAATGTGATCTATATGTTTCACGTCTGCAGCAAGAATTTCCTGTTTTTCCCTAATGCCCGAAGGACCATTTCTCATTTTTCAATGTTCACTGTCTAGTGAGTCACAAACTCTGCCAGAAAAGAGACCTAAAATGAATTTGCAACACATTCATTCTGTTCTTCATCACTAGCCTGTCTCTCCTGCAGTGCATTTTACCCATTCCAAATGTACATCTTCACCTCACATCTGGTCTCCCCAGCTCTTATGTATGATCTAAAGCAAGTATTATTTGATAATTATTACCTGCATCCGTGCTCTTATCCTTTATAGTTCATATTAACACTTTTTCTATAGTTATTGTTATATTTAAGAGTTATGGTTTCTATCATTATTTTGCTAGGTGGAGTACACGTAGAAACATACCACATTGGTCTAGTACTAGAAAAGAGATTTATTCAAATTATACAAAAAATTAGCATGATTTCCTCCTTAGGTAATGGTAGTGACAAGCACCTAAAATATGTCTTCCAGAAATCAACATGGAAGATTTATTATTATCTAGTAACACATTGAACAGGAACCATCAATGATTCTGTTAATGAGCAGTAGTAACTCTGTCATGCTGATTATGTTACACTGCTTATTAGCTATGTCAATGTTTTCTTATTCTGCAACTATTACTGCATCTCATATAGTACAAGCATTCTTCATGACATAAACATCAAATTGGAAAACAGATCAGTTATGTCCATCTATCAAAAAAGTGAAACAATACAATACAAATCCATATCAGAACATATTAAAAATAATATATCAGTAATTCCCATCATTCAATTTTTATTTCTTAGCATTTATATTTTTTGCTGTGATCTTATTATCCATGATGTCTTAGCTGAAGTAGAATGTCCTTTTGAGGCCAACTAATATTTATTTGAACAGATAGAAATTCTCATCTAGATTTGCAATAAATATTCTGAAGATTTTGAATTGTGTTATTCCTTTATTGTCCAGGAAGTATATGTTGGTTGTAGCTCCTAGTCTGTTATAACATTGCCTAGAAAATCTTGATGTAAATGTAATCATCCATGCATGATTTGGGATACTCTTCTCTTCACGTAGTTCCATTCTGGAAAAGTTTTCCATCTAAATGGAAAAGTCAAGACACCCATGATAACTTATGGACAAGAAATACAGAATTTTATGAACAGGTCAGACATATTAATGTCATTTATTGGTTTATTGTCTGGAACATTTTAGGTTTTCATGTATGCTAATAGTTTTTCTGCCAAAATAAATATGTTTTTGGTATGATTGCTAAGAATGACTTGGAGACACAGACAATCTACTGGTTAAGAAAGATGATTGGTGTTACCTACTATTAAGTGACCCCACCTCTGAAAACATAGGAAGTTTACTAGGAAATATTCACAGAAAATGTAGCATGAACAGAATGCATATAGCTGCTAGTGTAGATAGCTTCATGTAACATGAATCACAGCAAATGAATCTAAATTGTGGTTAGGAAAATCCAGTAAATAAAAAAAACAGGTTTTAATATCAAAAAGTGAAAGTCAAAATAAAAAAAAATCTATTCACTTGATCAAACTGACATTCTGAATTTGCCAATGTCATTTTTATGGAATGTTGAAAATCATCACCTCGACCTCCGCATTTGAACAAATTTGGAATGTTAGGAGGTGACATCAGACCCTCAGGAACTTGTGCTGAATCTGCTTTATGAATTGTACATCTACAGCAAAAGGTTTTATAGTTTTTTTTAAGGAGGCTGCACCCCTCTGTGCCCCCCACATCCCCTGAAAATTAAATATTCCAACTCTGAGATTGCACTACGGTGAGGAAAAGGGTAAATTTCCTGATCCCCAATGTAGTGCGATCTGTTATCAGAATGTTGAATGTGCATTAGCAAATGTACACTACCATTCTCTAATGTGCATTTGAACATTTACAGAATGGCATTATGGAAACTGGAAAAGATGCAGTCAACCATCCAGTTTTGCATAAGTGCCATTCCACATTTTGACAGTAAAACAAAAAAAAAAATTGTCACTTTTTCGGAGAATTGCATGGTTTTTTTTACCCCTGGTATAATGCTAGGTATTTACAGATATATTTTAGACATGTGATGTATTTAGTGCCCTAAAATGAAACTGTACACCCACTTATAATGCAAAATTTGTATAATATGACATGACAAATCATACCTGCAAAATCATGCATTTAGTGCTTGTGCATAACAGGTCATACTTTAGTCTCATTGATAGAGTTTTACAACACATTTAAGGAAATATAAATGGGGAATTATAGTTGCATATTTAGATGTAAAATGCTCCTAAGCCTGAAATTCTACTCTTAAAGACACAGATACAACTCATCACTGAAGCTAGTATGGCTTTATTTCCATGTTAATTGTTTTCATGAAATATGAGTGATTTTTTATCTTTTGAAATAAATCCAATTCAATGCAGATGTAGTTTGGACATACGTAGAATTCTACATTTGAAAAAAATCATATGCTCACCCTTAATGAAAGTGAGCTAAAATGTAGCATGACAAAATGTCACTGTGAAATGTTATTAACTCTCTGCATTCAGAGGTCTGTTAAATCCAATTCAACATCACTTCCCTAAGAAGAGAGTTGCTGAAATGCAATTGGATAATCCAAGCAGTACAACTACACAATGCATCTAAATGTTTATAGCAGCAGCAGAAAGTGTCTTAATTGCAACAAGTTAAAATCAATGCATTTTCTGCAGGGGTTGGGCTTCACTTCTAACTCCTTGCTTTTTATATTTTTTCTGGAAGGTTTCTGCATCTCTTGGAAAGTGTGACCTTTAAAAACAGACAAAAAAAAAATCTCCTTCTCAAAGACACTGCTTGAGTCCATAAAAAGTAACACCTTGCTCCTAAATAGAACACTCAGATAAAGAATATACAATATCACAAGCATAGAGAGAATCATCAAGCATGGGAAAAATGATCAAATCAGTAGCAGATGAATAAACACTGCATTCAGTACTTTCAGTTCATACTGTAGTTTGGTTCTTCTTTGATGGTTCTTTGCGATATTGATGGACTTATGCATTAAAATGTAGGTGTAAAATGCAGTTAAGATTGCTACTTCACCCTTAATGACCTAAAGTGCAGTGAGGTATTATAGAGGCATCTTCACCTGATGGGAAGGTCAATAGTTTGAAAAAATACGAGCTCTTGTCACTTCTGATGCAATGGAAACTCAGTAAAAATATATTCTGGGCATATGTTACACTTACACCCTGAAAACTACCCATATGATCAACCAAATGGAAGGTGGGTATAATGTAATTTTGAGAATCATGACAGTTTAATAAATGAGTGTGACTTGGTATACCAGGCAGTATGCCAGTTCTCCACTAATAGTTATAATTACATTTTTACACACTTATTCATGGACATTCAGGCATCTGTTGCATCTGTTGTTCCCTTAAGAGTTTACACTCGGCTCAGAAAAGAATTTAGTTGATCTATTTTGTCCTGGCCTGTGTGGGATTTTTTTTTTTTGGTGGTAGCTTTCCAGCAAGAGAAAATGTAATTTTTTTTGAGAAATACATATGATTTTTTTTTTTTTTACTTCTGATATAACTGTCATTAAGTATATCTATGTTCTAGGTCTGTAGTGTGTCTGCCACTGTGAAGAGAAGCCATATACCCACCCCTTTCAGAAAACAAACATAATATATTCTAGCAGTTTGGTGTATTTTACTGCACATAAAGACATTTTTAAATACTTGTCAATATTGAGTTAAGTCTGATAAACACTCAAACATTTCTAGTAAATGTTTGGGGCAATAAATCAATAAATGAAATTATAAACTGTTTCATGTCATGCAGTTATATTTGACCTAAACAGCTGCTCTTAAGAACACATAAACAATCCTGGGGATTCAATAAACTCCATGTTGGCTTAGTGCGAAGCTTACATGGAGTTTACATGTTTGTGCAATGAACAACAGTGCTAATTGCATATGCATGCTATGTATCTTGCTTACATGCATACAAGCATGGTTTCATGGGCAGTAACTGTATTGCCAACCAGGAAACCATGTAAACCAGCACGTACACATTCAAACAGGTAGACAAGTTTAATTAAGAGCAAGCTTGTTCTGTGAGAGTCTGTGGAGAGCTACAGTGACTACCAGGATTTAAGTTAAGGCAACGAATACATTTCTAACACATTACAGGAAAGTGTAGTCAATGCAAAGTGCAGTGCAGACATGTTTTAGGCATACTGAAATAAAGGTATTGGTGGTGATCATCAAGGGTACATAGACAGCATTATAAATATACTAGTCTGGGGAAGTGTGCGTATTGAAAAGGGCCACATGCATAAATGGTAGGAATGAAGAAAGGTGAAGAGGACCACTGAAACATGGTAATGCACACCAGGTAAGTGCATGTCGATGTGCATACACCTCAAAGACAAGACAGTTGTAGTATGAACAGTAATCACATATGTACAAAATACAGTATGTACTGCTGTTTACACATCCTGTGTGGGTATATCCATATATAGGCACACTTATTGCATATTATGTGACTGTCACACAAGGTCACATATCAGTGGAGATGATTGATGGTGATGTAACCACCCTGATATGATCACTGGAGAAGCCATATATCAAGGACTACATATACAATAGGATTATATGCATATTTTGAAGATGTGCAAAATAAGTTGCTTGAATATGAATGTAATGTTAGCATAGGTCTCAACCAATCGGGACACATAGCAACAGGTTCATGGACAACAGTACAAAGAAGCACGCACAATCATGGACAATATCAGAATAATACCTCCATTAATTGTGTCATTGACATAAAATATGTGATTATAAGCTATTATGTATATTCTGCATGAACACACTTATACAACTGTAATGATTTGTCAGTAATCTATAAGGCAAATCAAAGACACCTTCCTCAAAAATGACCACTTTTTGGAGGTGTTAAGAGGAACACTGTTACACCCATCATTTAAATTACAAACAATCCTGGCTAGTTGAAAGGTTTACATGACATACATATGCCACAATCCACACTTCCAAGAATGTAACCCATGCCATCAATGTTGTTAATGAGTTATGTGTTTACTGTGTGCATCACAAGAACACGTATCACACATGCATCTTGTATAACACCTTGAAGGGAAGTCTGTATTGTCATCTCCTAATGGTTATGCATCACAAAGAATACTTATTTATGGCTGATAAGATGTGTGGGAGCTCACTGTGGCAGAAGTGATATACTTCAGTAAATCATCCCTGGAAGATATGTGGTGAGGTATATGCAAAAGGGTGGATTGTACTCAATTATTGGTGTGATGATGGCTGAGAACAATGGAACTATAATGTCCTTTGATGTAGATGACCTGCTCATACTCAGGAGTTGTGCTACAGTGTCACCACTGTGGGCACACGCTGGTGGAAGTTCCGCTTACTATCTCCCTGAGTACCAAGGTCGCATACCACTTGGTCTTCTCATAGGTGTGTGCTGTCCATATTGTTATTAGCTTGTGTATTTGCTTTCATGATTTTTGCTTATCTACTGTGTCTCCATGGCTGTGGCAATAATCCTTTGTGTGTATTGCAGTATATCAATAACATTCTTGGATTAAATGATTGTCCACAATTTGCAGTTATCCACAAAGCTGGTTAGACAAAGGACGTGCAAGTTTGTCTTGACTTATGAGACTTTAATATTGCACAGGAAAGGGCATAGTACAGAACTCTGAATTATGGACCTGGTCTCTGGAGTCTAGCTACAGGTGACTTCACACACTTCAACATTATGTGTCCTATTTGTGTTCCATTTATCTACTTACCTGGTGACATAGATGATATGCCCACCTGAGAAAGTTTCTCTGTAATACTTGTGTCAAATGGCTTGGCCAGGTCTAGTTATGTGGGAGGGCAGCCTTTTCATCATGCATGCTCTTGGTGACCTTCTTGAAGACATCAAACAGATTTAACAGACATGATGTAGCTTTAATAAATCAAAAATTGGTTTGGAACACAGTTGGAAAATTACCTTAGTCCTTTTTGATAATTGACCATGATATGTCATTATCTGCCTTATAGATGAGGAAAGTCAGCATTATGTGTCTATAAGTCTGTGCAGTAGGTGATGGTACCCCCTTGTTCAAATGGATGACTGTTGCTGTACACCATTCCGCAAGAACATAGGCTGCCTGGAGGCTGTGTTTAAGTAAGAATCCAACTCTGATAGGTCAGGTTTTAAGTCATAGTATACGCAACATAAGACATTGTCAGGGCCCATTGATTCTGCGTTTTTAGCCTTAGAGAGTGCACAGATGAGCTGCTCCCCTGAGAAAATAAATGGAGTAATGTTTGCACGTATACTTTGACTGATGGCCAGTGACATCAGGGTGGTGAAGTGTGAAACAAATTGTCAGATTGCAGATTGTCTTTCTCTAGCTGAGTATGGCTGGTGATGTCAACAAACAGATCTGTCCTTAGCTGTGTATTCCCCTTAACATTTCACACTTATTTAAATAAATGATTTGAGACAACACCTCACAATACAACCTTGGTTATGCATCACATGTTGACACAATCATACAACTGTACCAATGTCATGTAATAACATCAAGTGTACAATATATGCCTATATATTTTTCATTGGAAAGCAACCTAATATCATATAAGGACACAACAAACGAGTTGGTTGTGGCTCATGCAGAACATTCACTGACACAAATGCTGATGGTCATACAATGGTGCTGGTGACTTCCTCAATAATCCTTGGGAATAGCAACACAATTATGCATACAGTGAATCCCACAAGGTTACAATTGAATCAAAACATGCGATAGTTTTGTATATATCACAGCATTTCAACATGTGGATGAAACAAGCCTTATGTGCCCATGTAATCAGTATGAATTTATATTGATGTATGTCCCAGAGGATTTAATGATAGTAGGTAGAAACATGCACACCTGTGTCATAATATGTGTCACTATGATGGTTGAATGAGAACTGCCTAGAATGTTGATCTGCTCCTCCATATAATGAAATGGCAGCAGCAGCCATCAATACATTAACTCACATTACAGCTTGTAATACTCTCTTGTAGGCCTACTGTACATACATACCTCAACATAGCACATGTCAATGACAGCAACATTGACATGTGAAATGTTCATAGGGTTATAGGATATTACTAAGCAAATGGCCAACATCACATAAAATCTTAGACATCATAGGTTCATAGGTGTGTACTAGGCTAATGGCCCTGGAGCCTTTACAAGCCTAGCCCATAGGATTACCCTGGCATCGTACCACCCAACCTTAGTTCCTAGCGCCTCTGTTGAGTAGAGCCACTGGAGTGATCCCTGGTGTGAATTTTCTATTTCCCATCCACTCATCAAGATTTCTCTTGAAGAGAGCCAGTGAAGTGCTCTGCTTGACATGTATGGGAAGTCTATTCCATAGCATTGGCAGTCTCTGGGTTATGAACCTGTCCCTCCAGCATGTTCTGTTGATTGTGGTAATGAGGTTGAGGTCTCTGGAGTGTGTGGTGCAGAGGGATTGGGATTTCTTTAGATGTAGCATTTCTAACAGTGCTGGGTCAGACATGGCTTTGTAAGTCAAGCAGAGATCACCTCAAAGTAGGCAATATGAGACAGAGAATAGTTGGAGTTTTTTTGAGTCTGTCCATATAGGACAAGTGTTTAAGGCCTAGGATCCTCTTTGTGAGGTAGTTTTGCAGCCTCTCCTGTTGTTGCAGGTGTCTAGTGAGGTACATGCCAAATGGGGCATTGTACTCGATAATTGGCCTAATGAGGGAAGAGTAGAGGGAGACAATGACCTCTTTTTTCCTGGATGCAAAACCCTTAGTAATGAGATGTGCCACATAGAAGGACTTTCTGACCACAGTGGCAATGTGGTGGTCAAAAGAGAGGTTGCTGTCAACCTGTGTTCCCAGATC
Organism: Protopterus annectens; assembly: GCF_019279795.1. Taxonomy (NCBI): domain Eukaryota; kingdom Metazoa; phylum Chordata; order Ceratodontiformes; family Protopteridae; genus Protopterus; species Protopterus annectens. The sequence goes on along the minus strand of NC_056731.1, from coordinate 428,914,884 downwards.
TCTTATAACACCTTCTGTGTTCAGTGGACTACCATCAATCTGGTAATTCAAGGGAACTGGGTTTTTCCCAAAGGGGATGAAGACACATTTTTTGCCATTGAGCTTAAGGCCATGGTTCTGACACAAGTCGTTGGTCTCATTGAGGCCTTTCTGTAGGATGTCAGCATCACTTGGGGAGTTAATATTAGCTCCCAACTTGCAATCATCTGTGAACTTTTTCAGCCAAAGTCCCTTCGTGTTAGCCTGGACTTCAGAGAAGTAGATACCAAACAGGAGAGGACCCAGGACTGAACCCTGTGGGACTCCACTTGTGACTGGTCGGCAGTCTGACTTGAGTCAGCTACTTTCACACTGTGGGTTCTATCTGTGAGCCAATTTGCAACCCACCTAGTGATATAGGGGTTGATGCCTAGATTAATAAGTTTTTCTATGATTCCTGAGTGGGGAATGGTATTAAAGACCTTGGCCAGATCAAGGTAGGCTGTATGAACCACCTTACCTTCATCCACAACTTTGGTGACTGACTCAAAGAAGTCAACTAAGTTGAGCAGGCATGATCTACCCTTCACAAAAGTAAGCTGTATAGGATTCAGAGTTTGGGGATTCCCTATATCCTTGTTTATTAGGTCCATGATGATGTGTTCCATAGCTTTGCATATCAGACTCACCAGGCTAATGGGGCGATAGTTCCCAGGGTCTGTAGTCACTCCTCCTTTGTGGAGAGGGATGACTGTAGCAGTGTGCCACTTGGTACGGACAAAGCCTGAGGTGAGGCTATGATTGAACAGGGCACACAGGTGAGGTGCCAGTTCACTCTGTAGCTCATGTAGAACACAGCCAGGGATACTGTCAGGTCCCATAGAAGCTCTATTCTTGGCCTTGGACAGTGCTGTTTTAACCTGTGCAGCAGTAATACTGGGTGCCTGGCAATCTACTGGTATTGTGATTGGTCATTTGGGGGGGATATAGGTTCATAGGTTAGTACTAAGCTACCTGCCCTTGCAAGCCATTTTAAGCTTAGCCAATTATCCCTTGTGAGACTCAAACCCTGCACCTTGTGTTTGTAAGGCAAACACCTTAACCATTAGGCCACCCTCCCAACACTGAATCTGTTCGCTAGTATATTTGCAATATCTGTTGGCTCTGTATAGGAGATACCATTGTGCAGTAGCTCAGAGCAAATCTGGGTATTGCCATGGAGATTTTTTACATAACTATAGAAGGCCTTGTGGTTGTCTTTGCTATCTGCTGCAATTCTGTTTTCATAGCAAGCTTTAGAGGATTTGATGAGGGATCTCAACCATTTGCTGAGGCGGATAAGGGAGTTTTTCCAGTCTTGGGACTTCACATTATTTCGCGTCAGTTTCCTCCTTCTGTTGTAGAGTTTGTTTATGGCAGAGGACCACCAGATTGGCTTCCTTTTTTTGAGGAGAGCGTCTTAGTTCTATTGGGTATGGCGAGGTCCATGCATTTGTGTATGTGTTCGTACAGTGCATTGGTGTATGATATGGCGGTCATGCAAATATTCTCCATTTGCATGGGTGCCATGAAGTTAGCCACCTCTGTTTTTAGGATCCCAAAGTTAACTTTGGAGAAGTTTTTCATGGTGGTTACCTTTGTTGGGGGTGGGTGGGCGGGATGTCGATTTCCAAGGTGATTAGCTTGTGATCAGATCTAACCAGGGAGGAGTTGACTATTGGTGTAGAGCAACGGTCACCCATGTTAGTAATGACCAGGTCAAGGATGTTGCTAACTCCAGTGGGGGTAAGAACGAGTTGGTTCAAGGCATTGGAATTAATGAGTTCCAGAAAGTGTTTGGCAAGTGCATTGGTACATGAGCAGTTTTCCCAGTTAATGGAGGGGTAGTTGAAGTCACCCAGTATGAGAGTGTTAGGTTAGACCCTAATATTCTCCCCAGTGCTTAGGAATGTGAAGTGCAAATCTTGGGACATGGTTGGGGACTTATAACAGACTACAACCTGAATTGCTGTCTTACCCAATGTTAGCTGCACCTGCAGTATCTCAGATGCATTATGTTGGGTTACCAGTCTTGAGGTGTGTGCATCTTTATGAATATGGAAACACCATCACCTTTGGAGCTTCAGTCCAAGTTCTGGAGCCGAAAGGTGTGGAATGAGTTGTAGCCTGGTAGTGCAGGGGTGCTTTCTGCTGCCTTGAACCAGGTCTCTGTTACAGCACAAATGTCAATGTTCTCCATTTTAAGGAGTACTTTGAGCGAGTGCATTTTGAGATTTAGACTTCTAGCGTTGAGCAGCATGACCCTCAAATTGCATTTGTTTGTAGCTGTTATGGTGGTAATTTGGTCTCTAGAACACCGCCTAAAAAAGGCACTGTAGGGATGGTAAGAGCCTTGGCCAGTATCTGGAACCACAGGGGTGACAAATGCAGGCTATCTCTGACAAAGCATCAAGGTCTGTCAGTCATATTATCTGAGGCAGACAGATACTGGATCCCCTTAGAATGACACCAGAAACTTAGCCAATTGTTGAAATCAATAATTTTCTGCTTGTACTGTGGTATCATTCTGGGTGATAGTAGGATGCTGCTCAGGGCTAGGGTCATACCTGCCTGAGCTACATAATCCGAAAGCTCCTCCATGTTTCTTTTCATGTAGTCCAGGGAGGTACGTCTCAGGTCATTCACACCCACATGTACAATGACAGAGTCATATTTGTATCTGTTGTTGAGGGACCTGAGAGTGTGCATTATGTGGCGGATCCTGGCACATGACAGGCAGCGGACTGTTACTAATAACATTTAAACCAAGCTCCACTTATCTATATACTGGAAGATAATAAGGCTATGTGCGTATGTGTGTATTTGTTTCATTGCATTACATGCTGCCTCTCTCCATATGTGAAATATGCAGCCCCCCATGACAAAATTAGCAATCACACATCCAGTGGTCTGGAGATGGGTTGCAGAAGCTCATGGAAAGACTCTGATTCATAATACATGTATGCATCTTTCACATGAGGCTATCTTCCACTCCTCTGCAAGAAAGATGTAATTTGGCCAGAGGGAAAAAGGGGATGTTGGATGCATGGGGCTACATTAAAGGTCCTCCTAAGTGGTAGTTAAATGAAAAGTTAGTCAAAAGATCATACAATTACCATAATGTACCACCAACCACACACAAAGCAGTAGACTGTGTCTGCTTTTAACATTACACCAGTGTAGTTATAGAATCTGAATTCCATACAATGTAACAATAACACCACCACATATATCTGACCAGTGGTGGATGGTGACTTCAAATCAAAGGGGGGGCTACCGGAGACAGCTGAATGGATGTGGCCAATGGGGAGAGGTATGGTCAACTAGAAAGGGGTGGAGCTATACCAAAAACCACAAAAAGTGGGACTTTAATTGAATACACTGCCCTGGGTGCCACTGCCAAACCGTCATTATAAGAGTCCAATCACGTCAAAATGAACTGTAGAAGAAAAAAATATTTCAATGCACTGGCTACATGACAGCTTACTTAATATCTAAATGGAAACAAAAAGGCTGTGAGGCATGAAAAAATAAATTACTTTTTAACTACGTTACTGGAATGCCAGTTAAACTGCGGTGGTGGTGCTGCGGTAGCATTTTCACCTCACAGTAAGACTTTGTCCTGTTCGATTCTCAGTTAAAGCATCTTCTGTGTGGAGACATGCGTGAATGGGTGTACTTTCGTTGAAGGTTGTGCATCAGGGCTGGCAACTTGGCACATAAAAATCTACTGCCAATCATTAGCGGACCGAAGTTCCGCTGTGGCGACCCCTAACCAGGAAAAGTCGAAAGACACAAACAAACTGGAATGCCAGTCAAAATCAAGTATAAAAAAACAAGCAGCACTCAACTCGAACCACTTCCCCTTGCACTGCAGTTCTAATTATAATTTATATTCAGCTTTATAAAAGTACAAAGTAACTTGCTGAAAGTAGCAATACCCCCACTTGTAAAAATGTTTCTTATCCAAAAAAGACTTGCTGCCTGACAGCATCTCTCTACTTGTTTCACAGGGAAAACATGATCAAAGTAAAAAATGAAAAGCAAGCAAGAAACAAGCTCAAGATAAATTGCTTAAAGGATTACTGCACAGGTTATGGACCACACATGATAGATTAGCATTCTGTTTAGTTTATGGGTAAAGCCTGCAAAGATGACTGCAAGTCTCCAACAAATGTAATGAGCTTCTAAAAATACTGTAGTCCTGTCCTTTATTACAAATACTCTCATATGCATTTCAATACCTAAGGCTTATTACGCTATCTAGTTATGTAAATATTCTCTGCATGGCAACAACAAAAAGGCTTTCAATGTTGGTAATTCTTTAACAGTATGCTTATTAAAGCTTACTTGCATCTTACAATCTCAGACAAGCTTACCTGATGGTCATTAAAGCATTGCTACTTAAACACAGAGCAACAGGTACTGTAACAACATGCATTTTCTGAATAAGAAGCATAAATCAACAATATAAAAATATGACAGAAAACCAGAACATTCTGCAAAATCAAGAACAGATGAAAAGCCATTGTAGTACTTGTGTCTACCTTGGATGGGGGGATACTCTGCACACTTACACTGCATACCTGCTCCTTGCCTTGCTTGGATGCATCTAGAGTCACTATTTGGGGGAGTGGGGTGCAAAAAGTATGTCACAATATGAAATGTCGCTGGCTGACGGTGATGGCCCTGACACATTTGTCATACCTCTCAGCCTCAGAGCAATAAACCTGGACAAAGCCATAAACAGAAGTAGGACAAAGGCCCAAAAATAAGGACAATTTTTAAATATTGCTTCTTACAAACCTAGAAGGATAATAGAATAGTAGGTCTTGCATTAGTATGAATTTTCTGAAGGGTAAGAAATCTGAAACTCAACTGTCTGTCATTATTTTCTAACTTCATTCTTTAATGATTTGCCACTAATTTTCCAGAAAACCACAATTTTATGAAAAACATACCAAAAATGTGATGCAGAAATATAAAATAGCCACACAATACAGCTGGGAACCTGTCAAAGAAGGGATACTTTTGTAATATTAGTACTGTTAACTTGAGCAGCTGACAAAATAAGAGAATCTACATGCATTTCTGAAATGATAAGTAATCTATAACTCTGATCATTACAATTGTTTATAAATTGTAAACCTCCACGTTTTCTTCCAAATTTGTCATGTTGCAGAGGGATAATTAGGGGGGAGCAACATTTTGAGCCAAAATTGGGGACAGTTGAGAGGTTTGGATATACCTAATTCTATAGTGATTTATTTGCACGTACCTCTCATCCTCTTAACACAGGACATCTGGATAAGGCTAAATATATTGGGGGAACATACAAACAGTACTAAAAATTGCTCTTGTATAAACTTAGTCAGTTGACAGAACAACGGGTCTTGCTTTAACATGCATTTTTCTAAAGAGTATGAAGTCTGAAACTCAATGTCTGTCATTTAGTGACTTCATTCCTAAATGGTTTGCCAGAAAACCACAAACCTTTATGAGGAACAAACCAAAAATAAGAAGCAAAATATATTAATCCTGCAGAAATCTGGACAGTTAAGTGTTATAGTTCAGCCGGGGCTGTCTGAGTTTGCCGCCCTTTCCCCCCCTCACAAAATCATAGTCGAATGGAGCCTCCCCCCAGCAGTTATTCCAATGTCCCATTACTTGGCTATTTCTCCCCATTTATCATAAACACTGTAATGTGCATACAATTTCATTTAAAAGTTTTATTTTACATTTTACAGCACAAACACTAATAGACATATGCTAAACAAAGCAATGCAGTCTCACAATGAAAATAGACTTAGCATTAAAACTTCTCTGCCCTTGAAACTCATATTCTTTGAAACAACATTGAAACCCACATTCAAAGAAAATGCATCTGGCCAGTAGCAGATAAAGATTAATTTTGGGCTGTTTTCAAATCATAGACCCCTTGCACAGGAAACATACATGTGTTCTTTGATGCACCTTCCTGATTGTATTAAATTATATTCCTTGTATAATACAGTACAGCTGTTAGAGGGCATTTTAAATTTATTGTTTTGAACATTTTTATAGTAAATAATGAAACAAATTGCATGCACCAATAATGACAAAACTGCCCAGTTCAGAACATTTCCATCATAAAAGTTTACTCAAACTTCTACAATCCACCAGTATCAATAAATATGCACAATCTCTGCAGAAGTCATCTAAATAATTCTACACTAAAGCGATCTGTAACTAATGAAGAGGTTGCTGCTAGCAAACAATTATATTTCATTGTTTTATCGATAAATAAAGTGCCTGTTGCCACTGAAGAATAAATTGCCTATGTTACATTAAAAAATGATAAGCTAGTAATATTGCAAAAGGGAATGGATGGCAAACTAATAATAGGTTCATCGTTACTAGGTATCTCCACCAAAGAGGATATTCTCAGGACTGCAGCATCCACCCCCTTTAAAAGTACAACACAGTACAGTATCAGCAATGCATCTATATGCTATGGAAGTAGAACCCACAGTCTTCTGCATCATAAGCAAGTACACTACCTGTTGTGCTATTAACAATACAAGCAGACTCAGCATAAGCAGCATTAAACTTCTATTCAAGCTCTCAGCTCCTTGCAAACTCCACTAGACACTGAACTGTATCTCTCAACTTTGAAGCACAAGAAATCTGGAAAAAGCCAAACTTTATTTGGGGGTGGGGACAAAAGCCCCAAAACTAGGGACACATTTTAAACATTACTTGTATAATCTTGGAGAGTTGCTAGAATAAAATACTGTGTTACCACCATGCATTTCACTGCCAAGTTGGTTCCCTATTTGAAGACTGAAGGCACATTCTTTCGAATGCGCCTTGGTCGAACTCAAAAGCCTGAAACGACAAAATATCGAAGTGGCTTTTAAGCGAATTCTTTCCCTGGAAAGAATTTGCTTGGCCGCTTCATTACTTTGCTGTTTTTGGCACTGTAGTGCGATCTTGGAGTTGGTATATTTAAGTAGGGGGGTGTGGGGGCCGAAATCCCCCATTTAATGTAATGTTTAAAGTGTTTTATTTTTTTTTTGTTGTTGTTGTTGGAACAGCTATTTTTTTCCCTAGGAAAGAAATTACTGTTCTGACAGTTCGAAATTGTAAGCTTTCGCTTACATAGGGTCAATTAATCATCGTTTACTTTTTTAAGTGTTCGGTGATCTAATATAGACCCATCAAGTCTTAGACCCTGGACCCTGTGCACTACAGTCAGACCAACATACCACTATGCCAAATCAGCTGTTTTTTGAAAGACAGGTAGACTGAAACTTAAATGGCTATCATTTAGTGAATTCAGTTCTCACCATAACTCTCAACCTCTTAGCACAAAACACCTAGACAAAGGCAATAATGGGGGAATGGACCCTGTGCACTACAGTCAGAGCAACATATCACTATATCAAATCAGCTGTTTCTTGAAAGACAGGCAGATTGAAACTTAAATGGCTATCATTTAGTGAATTCAGTTCTCACCATAGCTCTCAACCTCTTAGCACAAAACAACTTTCACTATTAGACAGAGGCACAGTAAACTAAACCTTAAAAAGGGCACAGTATACTCAAATCAAGGGGTGGCGTAAGCCATACAGAATTGGGCTAGGCTTATAATTGCCTCAGGGCAGATAGCCTAGTATGAACCTATGAACCTATGAACCTATGAACTAGACAAAGCCAATAATGGGGGAATACAGTTTCAAAACATATTCACTGAACTCAGTTCTCACCATAGCTCTCAACCTCTTAGCACAAAATACCTGAACAAAGCCAATAATGGGAGAATACAGCTCCAAAAATAGGGACAAATTTCAAATATTGATCTTATAAACAGAAAATTGCTAGAATAAAAGGTTTTGTGTTATCATGTACTTTCTGAAGAATATGAAGTCTGAAATTCAAATGCCTGTCATTATTCAGTGAATTTCAAATCCAGAAAATCACAAATTTCATCAAGAATAAACATATGAGACAAAAATTTCACAAGTGGTGGTGGGTAGGGAATTCTAGCTTTTGCTACCTGCTCCAGTACAGGGTTTGAGTCTGAGCTCTCTCTAGCCACCAGGTATATTTAACTGGGGCATTTTACACACACACACACACACACACACACACACACACACACACACACACACACACACACACACACACACACACACATTCGCTAAGGTCCGTTAAGCAAGTTCCAGCTCCATTGCTGCAAAGTCTGACTAGTTTCCAAGTTCAAAGCCTAGTTTCCTTCATTGCTGCAAAGACCTTCCCTTTTGTCCATTCCTGCAGTACAAATCCCACCACGAGAAGGTTCTTCCCCTTCCCATGAGAGCAAGCTGCTACCCAGCTGCAGACATTGCAGTCCAATCCCCTTCCAGTCTATGCAGTTGTAACTTCATAGATTTCTGGGATCTCTGCTGTTGAATGCTGTCTTCTTAATCCGGACTGTCTCACCAGCAGTCTGGATTCTGTGCGTATGTTCTGGACTGCTGGTGAACCAGTCCCAATATCAGGAATGCCGCTCATGCATGAAGTTGTGGGACTTGCATTTGTTTTCTTTCTTTTTTTACTTTTATTTTTCATTTTTACTTTTCTTTTCTTTTTTACAGCTGGGGGCTGCATTCCTGCAGCCCAGTAGCACAAGTCACCCCTGTGTCTGACTTTAGCAATGTCATGTTGCACTTTATGGAGTATGATAGCATCATTGTATGCTGAGAAGAACATGTTGGAAGGAGTGTCTGGCAAGAATGTGGAGTCACATTTCAGTGTAAAATTGTCTAATAAATATTATTTGAATGTATACACAATCAAGTTACCTGCTGTCAGATTAGAACCTCCAGAACACAATACTTAACATCATTGCAACAGAACAATTTGAACTTGAATAATGTCAGAGTGCATTTTATATAAGATTACATCATCAGTGTATGGGTGGCTGTAAAATAAAAAGGCGAGAAAAAGAGAAGAGCATTATGCATACCAGTCTCAGCTATATACAGCTTTCTATATAATTTAAAGTATATTTATCTGTATACTTACACAACTGTGGGTTGTCAGCAGTCCTAAACTCATCCAACCACTGGTTGAGTTGTGTCTGTTTGCCCTTTTTTAGGTTGTTGTAGTGATACCTGGATTGCTCTCCAGTGCGTGAAATGCCAGTCACACTGGAGACAGCCTTAGCACTCTGTTCAAAGCCTATGATTTATATTGAGACCTGGTATAGCCCCCTTGCAAAAGCCTATGGCTGTGGCAGCTTACAAGGAGTCCAATGAATATTCTGGACTCCTTTACACCACATCTTTGAGCCCTAAATTGGGCACTTTCCTTTCTTGTTCCTTCTACGTTGGACTCACCAAGAGAAAATTAAAAAACAGGATCTACAACCACCAATACGATATTAAAAATAAGAATGAACTAAATGCATTGGCTAGACATGTCTTGTCATATCCTAATCACTCTTTTGTTTTTAGGGTGCTACAAGTTGTAGAGCAGAGCAGTAGAGGCAGATTATATGAGCCTCTTAGAAACAAAAGAATTGTATTGGATTTTTAAGCTAAGGGGGCATCACCCCCCAGGTTTAAATACATATGTCTCCCTGAGGTCACATCTTGCTTCACGTAGATAATATTTGTTATAGCCCAAGATCATGTTTTAGGTTGAATTTTATCTGTATATAAATTTATATATAGGCTGTATATATGATTGCCTATATGTTAGTTAGTTTTAAACTATATATAAATGTATTTTTAGGTTTGTAAGCAGTTAACAAGATTGTATCTATTCCATATAGTATGATACTGCATTTTATATTAGGAATCATGTATTTTATAAGCTGTTTCTTTAAAAGATCTGTTTGTTGATTGCCTAATTATTTAATTAATTAATCATTTGATTGGGTTTAATTAAGTGGTTACTCAACTATATAAGTTTGCAGTATTTGACTTGATGCCATGGTCTGAGGAAGCGTATCTCTGAATACGCGAAAGCGCTTACCGTTTGTCTAATAAAATATACTGTTTTTATTTATTTCGTGGTGAGTCCGAAGTTTTCTGTTACTATTTATCAAACAGTAACAGTTAAAGCATTTTCCCACCAATTCAAGATATTGGATTTAATGTTAGTATGGAAACTCAAACAATAATGCCAACAGTGTTTGCACATTGTTAAGCAGAGGGAAACATTGCCAAATAGATAGGAAGGCAGTTTTTGAAATAGGCATGTTAATGTAACAGTTGACATTAGTTTATGGTTGGATGGTGCTGTACTTGTTAGATGACTTAACTTTTCAGATATGTACTAGGGCTATACATTTTATGACCTGGAACATTTTCTGTGTGGCTTTGCACACTGATAAAAGTAATTTGTACAATGTGGGATTCAAACCTATGTAAAATAGGCAAAACATATTCATCCACATAGGTGTTTTCTCCTTCTGGCCACAGAAAAAGTGTTTGTCAGACATGCTCATTAATTATAAAGACACACTAAAAGTCGACTGGTTAACCATGTATATGTGGGACCTGCCAAAGTTCTCATTTATATATTCTTGTGTATTTGACTATCAATGAAGTATGAAGTCCATCCAAGGGCTGAAAAGACACTTTTAAGTACAGAAACATAATTATCAGCATACCCTTAGTCACACATATAATTTATATGACATCCAGTGCTATGCATAGTTATTATGTATAGTTATGTTTAGACTGTTCTTTAGTTTTTTTTTTTTAATTGACAGCAACAGCATTAATAAAATTTGGAATGGACTAGATTAGAACCCTGGCTTTCCTGTATTGTGGGCATGAACTTACTATTTACCACAGGGGAGGCTGGTCAACAGGTGTATTCTTTACAGTCATTACTGTCCAGAGTGCTCATTGCAACTGAGAACTTGTTTGTCAGACATGCTCAGTAGTTTTACATGCACATTATTAAAGAGTTGAGTGGTTAACCATGTATGTGTGTGACATGAAAGTTCAGAAAATAAATGTTTCATTGTAGAACCATAATTGTACTGATACACACAGTTAGACATATGATATACATGATATCATGTGTATGCTCAATGCGCCTGCTATACATAGTTATTTTTATGTCTAATTATTTTTGATACTTACGTATTATCACAACCAGATTCTGAGTATAGGATAATTTGCAATGTTTATGCAAAAGGATTTATGTCAACCTAAGAAGGGATGTGTAAACTCCTAAGTACTTTTCTGTCACATTGCTTGTAAGACAGGAAGAGGGATAATGTTAAAATTCCTCTTCCTGAGTAGTGTCCTTTACTGATGCGCGATGGCAAAGTGTCAGGTAACGTCTAGGTGCAGTTTCTAAATACGATGAACTTTCAGGCAAAGGACTATGTTTAGTTTTTAACTAATAAGGAACGCAGATAGTTGGATTAACATTTTGGTTTAGGATATCTTTGACTAAAAAAGACCGTTACTAAATAATTACTGGCAACTGTATAAATATTGCTGGGTTTGTTAACCAACTGAAATACAGCTTGATTTGAAAAGTGATCAACATATAAGGATGCTTCCAGTGATTACAGTTTTGTTTTTCATTATTTCAGCTTAGTCGTTTAAGTTTAACTGACTTTTTGTCTTCATATTATAATGCATAGGCATGCAGCCCACCTTACTAGAAAATATACTGTCAAAACACCTATATGAAAGTCAGTGAGGAAGCACTGTAATGTCAGGTTAGCAATAATTCTCGAGGGGTGCTGGTGCCTCTCCCAGGGCTACTACCATTTGTGCAATTAAAAATTGCTGAACGCTGGTTCATTTTCCTTGTGAAAATGCTGGCACCAGTTTAAAGTAGTGTTGCAAGAAATATTGCATTTTAGATCAACAAGATTTTTGACACTTAATAAGTGCAAAATTGACTGACATTTTACTTTGCTTTTGGAAATGTTGGCTTTTTTTTTTTTGCTTTACTTTCTTAAATTTGCTGTAGCCTGAATATACTATAACTAGATGTAGCAAAGTGGTAGCATTTTAACCTTAATTTTGTTATGCTATGCTGGTGAATGGTAAAATGTTTGGTCTTTCATTTTCCCATAGAGCTAAATATGTTCAACTAAAACTGACTGTAATGAAAGACACTTCAGTGACACACACTTGCAAAGTAACTTTGACAACATATTTTGGCAGTAGAAGGCCTTGGAAATAAGCTGCTTCTCCTGCTCCAAATTTGGTGGCAATAATATGTAAGTACCTTATTTTTATAGTGTGAATTTTTTATAAAAATTAAAGTGGAACAGAATTAATAAAACTTTTTTTCTCAATTTTTTTTTTATTTTTCAAATACATTTGAATGAATTCCATAGTATTTATGCATAAATAATTAAGCCTAAATATTTAGGCTTTGTTAAGGGCAGATCCTGCCTCTTAAACCTGGTTGATTTCTTTGAAACAGTCACCAAGGCCATTGACGAGGGGAAGGTGGTCCACACAGCCTACCTGGACCTCGCAAAAGCCTTCGATACAATACCCCACTCGGGCATTATAGATAAGCTCACCAGCTTAAATATAAACCCCTATGTCACTAGATGGATTGCAAATTGGCTCAAGGACAGAACCCACATGGTTAGAATTGCTGGAGCCATGTCAGACTTCAAACCAGTTACAAGTGGTGTCCCACAAGGCTCAGTCCTGGGACCTCTCTTGTTCGGTATATATTTCTCAGAGGTACAGGCCAACACAGAAGGACTGTGGCTGACCAAGTTCGCAGATGACTGCAAACTGGGCCCCATAATCGACTCTCCAGCCGACACAAGCATCCTCCAAAAGGGCCTCATAGAAACAGACAACTGGTGCCAGAGCCATGGCCTCAAGCTAAACGCCAAAAGTGTATAGTCATCCCCTTTGGCAAAAACAAAGTGCCCACAAATTACCACATAGGTGGTAATCCATTAAGTACAGAAGAAGTAATTAGGGACCTGGGGACCCAAGTTGATAGCAATCTCTCATTTGACAACCACGTGGCCAAAGTGGTTAGAAAAACATTTTATATAGCCCACCTAATCATGAAGGGATTCACATCTAGATCAGGGGACGTCATCGTGCCTCTTTACTCATCCCTCATCAGGCCCATAATTGAGTACAATGCCCCTTTTGGGATGTACCTTGCCAGACACCTGCAGCAACTGGAAAGACCCCAAAAGTACCTCACCAAGAGGATCAAAGGGCTCAAACAGATGCCATATGCTGCCCGGTTAAAGAAACGCCAGCTCTACTCAGTGGCATACCGCCTGTTCAGAAGCGATCTGTGCCTGACGTATAAAGCCATGTCCAACCTGGAATTAATGGACATGCTGCACCTCAGAAAATCCAAATCCCATCGAGCTACGCTCGAGACTTGAACCTCAGCACTGAAATAAATAGGACATGCTGGAGGGACAGATTCATAACCCAGAGGCTCCCTTCACTCTGGAATAAAATCCCAGTCCAGGTTAGGCAGAGTCCCTCATTGACTCTCTTCAAGAGGAATCTTGATGAGTGGATGGGAGATCATAGGTTTACCCCGGGTATCACTTCTGTGTCACTGTTAGACAGAGGCACAGTATACTAACCTCGAAAAAGGGCATAGCAAAATAAATTTAAAATGGGTGGCGAAAGCCAAACACATTCTGGCTAGGCTTATAAATGCCCTAGGGCAGATAGCCTAGTATGAACCTATGAACCTATGAACCTATAACATCTTAAATAACTATGTACACTATTTACATTAGCCTAACACTATAACAGATCTTAATGTATGCAGTTACTTTATAAGTATGTCCAATCCATTATCAGAGTGTCTGATCAATTATTGTATAGTGTCAATCAACGATAATACTTTTCCCCAAGGGTTGTTGATAAATGGCTTTGGATAAATTCTCAGATCTTTAATTTTAATTTCCAATAATGCTGTGGTCTTCAGTAGGCTGTATAAGTCTTCCAAAGTTTATATTGTGTTTGTATTCTATCTTCTTGTTATACACTTCCTTGAAATTGTAATTATAGTCCATACTAGATACATGTTTGGCCTATTCAAATGATGACCTTCATTCACATTTAATAATACAAGAGCTTTAGTTAAATAAAATGATTCATGAAATAAAGCTTGTAGAAAGTTATTAATACCATTCCAAAATGGCTTAATTTTAACACAATCCAAGAAAATGTGGTTCCAATCTGCATTGTGTACTTGCTCACATCTCCAACATATTCCTTTTATAGAAGAACTAATTTTACTGATTGTATCGGGGTTAAGCATGCTCTGTGTAAGCATTTCCAATTAAAAACTTTCTAGTATTGTGTAAAGGATGTCTATTTTATTGATAATAAGATATTTGTTTTAATATCTTCATTTAACTGTATTAAGTGTTCTTTTGTTATATATTTCCAATATGAGGTATTGGGTGTTGTTTTATAGTTTATCGATATTTTGTAAAATTTTGAAATACTGTTTCCCATGTCAAAGTCATTTTATATGATTTCATATATGTATTTTGTAAATTTAGGTATTTCTTTAAATGAAGAATTGTTAATTATTCTACTTAAATCTTGCGAATATGACAGAATACTCTGTAAAGTTAGCCAGTCCTGTTGTGGAATTTTGTATGTTGTTTTTATTACTTGCATATCTAAAACTTTTAGTTCTTTGATACATTGGCGCCAACAAACAAATCCTTTCTGTTTCCAAGAATTAATAATTTCTCTGTATATTTTATGTGGAAAGTTCTTTGTTACTATAAATGGTGTTAAAAGATCAAACCAGATTTTTTTAAATCTATATTTGCATTAATAATTTTCTTAAATGAGTCAATGTAATAATTAATCATATAAGTTTTAGTGGGTTTAGCATTGCATACTAATACATAATATGTGCCATGGCAAATTGTTTTTATCTGTTATTTGAAATTTGTTTTGTAAATCAAATTCATTTATTGATATTACAGTTAGTAATTATGTCCAATTTGCAGAGTAATTTGGACTTATCTAATCTGAGATTGTTTTAGATATTGATGCTTTTATATATGTTTCTATATCAGGGAAGTTTAATCCTCTCTGTTTCCATGGTCTGATATGATGTATTAAAGCTATTCTGTTTCTTTTGGGAAACCATAAAAAATTTATTAGGCATGGATTTATTTCTTTAAGTATATTCCTTTCTGGTAACAGTTGTATCGCCAAGACTATATATAGGATCTTGGACAATAAAACCATTTTTGTTAACTGTAGTCTATCTTCAAATGTTAATATAATTTTGTTCCATTTTCCCATAGAAATTTTAATTGTATTGATGATATTATTGCAGTTTTTTGAGACTAATTCATTATTATCCTTGCATAAATCAATTCCTAGGTATTTTAAGGCAGATTCTTGTTTCCCTATGATGTGATCCTCCTTAGTCTGCAGTTCTTTTTTTATTTAAAAATAAACATTTTGATTTTGATTTATTGAAATGGAGTCCTGAAGTCATGTGAAATTTGTCAATTAATATATATAATTCTTCTAGTGTCTCTTTTGTATTAGATAATGTTAGTAATATGTCATCAGCAAATAGCATTACTTTAGAATTGTATTGTTCATAAACATCTAATCCTTTGATTTTTATATTGTTACGAATTGAATCTTCTAGTATTTCAATAGCCAGAGCAAATTGAATCAGTGACATGAGACATCCTTGTTCAGTGCCTTTTGTTATATGTATAGATTCAGAGGTAAAAGGACGTAACTTGACATACGCTAAATTATTTGTATATATATTCTTTAGGAGATGAACAAAGGATGCAGGAAATTCAAACAGCATTAGGATTTTGAATAAATAGCCCAAAGTTATGGAATCAAATGCTCTCTCTATATCTAAGCCAATTATGAGTGTTTCTTTATTTTCTTTATTAACATAATCTATACGAGAAATTATCCTTTTAATATTGTCATGTGTGTGTCTATACTATATAAATTCAATTTGATCATTATTTATTGTTTTGGATAGTGGTATTTTCATTATGTTAGTTAATATTGTCATAAATATTTTATAGTCATTATTTAATAATGATATAGGTCTATATGAGGTACAGCGGTTTGGGGATTTGTTTTCCTTTAGGATTGGTGTGATTAAGGAATATCTCCAAGATGGTGGTATTAAAGCTTGTGACTGAATTTCTAATAGAGTTTTATGGAAGAAGGAAAGTATCTTTGAAGGAAAAAGTTTATATATTTCCATAATTATGCCATCTATACCTGGAGCTTTATTATTTTACCCTCTTTTATTGTATATGTGATTTCTTTGTAGGATATGGGCACTGGCAGATCTAGTTTTAATTTTTATGGTATTTTTTTATATTAGAACATTTTTCATCTAGGTTTAATTGATCAATATGTATATTTTCTTTTTGGAAATGTTCAATATAGTGATTTCTATAGTCATCAAGAATGTCACCTATATCCAATACATTTTTACCTTTCTTTTCATGAAAGATACTTTTAATGTTATTAGCTTTTGATTGTATTTTGATTCTTGTGGATAAATTATGTAGATATTTGGGAGAAGTGGCCAAGGTATTCATTTTTAGTTTTTCTAAAGCTAAACTAGTTTTATGTATTAGAATTCAATTGTATTTATTGTTTAATACTTCCACTTTCTTTTTCATCTCAAAATGATTTTGATTTCTTTCAGCTTTTACTGGCAGAAGTTTGGCTTGTAGATCTAATAATTCAGAATCCCATTCTTTGATTTTTTTACACCAGGTTAGGGTTTTACCATACATGTAAGCTTTTAATGAGTCACATATCATTATTTTATTTATTTATGTGTTGTAATTAATATCTAAGAAGAACTGTAATTCAGATAATAACCAGGGTTTGAACTCTTTAATTTTAGTTATATATGCTGGAATTCTGGAGTTAAAGATGAATGGTTTGTACCCATTTTGAAGTTTTAGTATCAATGAATTGTGGTCTGAAAATGATTTTAGAGTGTAAGTCTTGGGCAGCAAATATTTTATCTATTCTAGTTTGAGTACCAAATCTGTGATCTTCATGGGAAATCAACAAAGATTTATCTTCTTTAAATTTGAAAATATTATAAGATGAAATTATTCTACCCATGTGTTTAAAGCTTTTGATATAGCAGTTGTATGCAGCTGTCTTTTATTTGTAGTTTCAGAAATATCAAATATACAGTTAAAATCTCCTCCTGATATTAAGTTGCCTTTATAATTATTAGAAATGAAATCCAAGTGTTTTTTAACAGTTCCTGTTCCAATGCCTGGGAACCAGTATTGATTGGCTAGGGTCCATATTCTGTTATTATATTTAACTATTACTAATGCCATAAGGCCTTCTTTATCTTTATATTTATAAATGATTTCTGGGTTAAGCACATTTGTTTTCCATAAAATTGTTACCCCTTTTCTCTTTGTCTTATAAGTGAATTGCTCTAATATCATATATTCCTTAGGATTCCATTTGTAATTGTAATTTGTTTTGAAATTAGTTTCTTGAAGGAAGACAATTCATGCTTTGTTCAATTTTAAATATTTCAGTAGATTTGATCTCTTGCTATGATTGTTTAAGCCATTGGCATTTAAAGATAATAAAGTTAAATCCATCTTAGGTTATTTAGACTATATGTATTTTTTGTTTTATTGTGACTACTAAACATTTTCCTCTGATAACTATAAAGTATATGTTTGAGCTTTTAAAGGAAATTATCAGTTTTATACTTTGAGTATTTACCAATGAAGTAATGTTTTGGTCAGGCATACTAAAACTGTTTTTGTGAAATAACAAATTTAAATTAATAAATGTTAACAAAACTAAGATCCACACTAGCCATGGAATGAAAATCATTCCTAATCTGATGGATAAACCTAAGTCCATCAGATTATCACTCATACCTTGACAATCCAGAACATCTGAGCTCCATGAATTAAATTATCATATGGAGAATATTTGTAATAGGAATAAGCAATATTTATATTATTTGAACAGATATAGTACTATTGTAGATTAGACAGAATTCTAATACAATATAAATGTCTACATATTGTACAAGCAATTATTTACATGAAAGATAGATGAGAATCAATTCAATCATAGTAAAGTAGGATGTATCATATATAAAACCTCAGTAAAAGATTATAGCACACAGTTATTTAACATATTCACCCTTATTTATGAAGTCTTTCAAAACGTATTACTTAATATAAATAGATGGTAGTAATATTTATACCTAATGTTTATAATACAATGTATTTTACTGGATATATCAAAAGTTATATTTCATTGTTTGCCAGCATTTAAGTAATCACTTTGTTTGTTGCTAACTTACTTAAAGCATCAGGTTTGTTTTATGTGAACATTGATGAAAGCTACTGCATTTTAATTATCAGTGCATCCCTCTTCCCCCCATTTCCTACACATAAGGATTTTAGTATCTGTCATTTCTTATTATAAAATGAGTGAATTATATGTTAAAAACAACAAATTCACTTATTGTGATTAATGATTACAAGTTCCCTTTCCATATTTAGAAATTGCCATTTTTATGGCATATACTGAAAGTTTTTAGATTTAAATGGCAACATTCTATTTGTATAATCAGCAAAGGTTAAACTGAGTGATTATTGTCAATTTAATACTATTTGTTCAGAATGTGATTGTTACATTCTGTACATTCCTAGTTCAGGCTTCTATTGTTTCCCTTGAACAACTTTGTCAGTTTGATGTCATGTATAAAACATTAGTTGCCTTGGTAACAACTTGCGTATTATGTATGGTCAAGATGGGTTACAAAACCACAATTCAAGTTAAAGCGATTATAAGACTTGTTATGCACATTTACTTATATGAGAAAATCATCATGCTTCCCCTTGATGTTCAATATAGTGTATGTCGTTTATGACAAGTTACAACAGTAGTGTTATTATACACAAGCCCGTGTTATTAAACTGAGTGTCTATTGTCAATTTAATACTACTTTTTCAGACTATGATTGTTACCTTCTGTGACATTTCAACTTCAAGCTTCTATTATTTCTCTTGAACAACTTTGTCAGTTTTATGTCACGTATAAACATTAGTTACCTTGGTAACCGCTTAAGTATTATATATGGTCAAGATGGGTTACAAAAACTACAATTCAAGTTAAAGGAATTACATGAGTTGTTATGCACATTTACTTATATAAGAAAATTATTATGCTTCCTCTTGATGTTCAATGTGGTGTGTGTCATTTATGACAAGTTAAGACAGTAGTGTTATTATACACAAGCCCATGTTATTAAATCCTGTCTTTAATATCTAAATTCAGCAGACTGCTTCATCTTATATGATGATTATATATTTTATGTCTAGATTTACTAAAATCATACATTACATAACTATTATGTGTGTGTGTGTTTTTTTTTTTTTTTGGCTGTTGCTTAGTTATTTGAGAGACCACAAGCTGTAATGCTTATTCTTATTATTAGCTCCTTCCAAGCATATTTATACAGTCCATGGACATTAAATTAGGAGACCGTTCTAGTTTCTTATTTGTTATAAGTATATTTCTATCCTTACATACACACATACCAGTACTTCAAGCACAGGCAACAATACCCATCCAGTTTTGCCAGAATACCATTCACTAGTTCATGTGGTATGTTTCCAGGCTGTTCTTAAAATATCCAAACCAATATTTGTCCTGTTCCATTTTACCAGCCTGTTCCATGCACTGGCCACTCTGCCAGTGAATCACTCAACACACCTTCTGTTCCCACAGATAGTTCCATGATGGAAATCTGATGACTCTCTAGCACTTCCTGGCAACCGCAAACACCCCTAGAATCAGCTATCCCCAAATGCCCAACATGTCCGAGCAAGCTCACCTCCCACACCACTGCAAAGAGTTCTGCACAAAACCAAGTGCTCTTAGTCTTTCACAATAACTCAGACTTCCACTCTTATGTAAGTCCTTAATGTGCTTGGACCAAAATATATTTTAAATATAAAATTGTGCTTATTATATACTTATTTATTTATTTT
Source organism: Protopterus annectens (assembly GCF_019279795.1). Lineage (NCBI taxonomy): Eukaryota > Metazoa > Chordata > Ceratodontiformes > Protopteridae > Protopterus > Protopterus annectens. The sequence continues at coordinate 428,894,831 of NC_056731.1, read as the reverse complement.
TATCAAGAATCAACTTAATGAGCTAAACAAAGTGTTGGGCGACCATCAAAATGTGTACATGTGGTTTAAAATAGCCCTTTTATATATATATATATATATATATATATATATATATATATATATATATATATATGTATATGTATATATATATATATATATATATATATATATATATATATATATATTAAACCAAAAACATTGCTGAGAATCATCTTGGAGGCTCCTCAGAGCCATTAAGCATTATCGTCACTCTGCCTCCATTACCATAGCAACATGGGAGTGCCTGTGTCTGTTACTGTGTCTGTGTACTGCATACCAGAGGCTCGCGATGCACCTGAAGCAAAGCTTCACCTTACTGCAACTTCAAGCCTAAATTCCCTCCCATTTCAGCAAGGTAGCAGCCAGGAAAAGAACAGAGAGCAAACAGATAAAAAAAAAAAAAAAACTCTCAACAAGCTGCCACAACAAGAGATAACACATTCTTCCAGCCTTCTCACCTCTCACTCAGCACATGTATAAACAAACAATTCTCTGCCAAAATATCCCAAATCACAGTTTTATCCACCCACTTCCCCTGGATCCAGGATAAAACACCAAATGTCTCTTCCTAATACACAAGCATCAGTAAACCTCAATCACAAGCCGCAATCTACAGCTTCTCGGAGATGAAAATGGCAACATACAACAACTGCCAAACACAGCTGCATCCACACAACATGTCAGGCTTAATCAAACAGGACTCAAAGCTATGATACCTGCCATAATTGATATTAACTATGTTTAGACAGAATAATAATGACATTTGTATTAGCTACCAGACACGGCTGGATCCACGCACACCATATCAGGATTGATCAAACAGCACTCAAAGCTATGATACCTGCCATAATTGATATTAACTATGTTTAGACAGAATAATAATGAAATTTTTACTAGCTGCCAGACACAGCTGCATGTACGTACACCATATTAGGATTGATCAAACAGCACTTGTAGCTGTGATACCTGCCATAATTGATATTAACTATATTTAGACAGAATAATGATGACATTTGTACTAAGAGCTTGGTACCATTATTCAACCAGGATATACATGACATTTTTAAATCATACTTTAACTGAAGAAGGCATTAGTCTCCATGACAGCATTTTTTTTCAAAATACTCTACTCTTACTGCTATTATATATTATGTTAATTTGTTACATTTGAGTCTGAACGCTGATGAATGGTACCTTGTTGAATTAGTTAATTACTTAAATTATTATAAGTAAAAACAATGAAAAATGAACAAGATAAGTATTCATTGAGTTCAAGTAGGGGAATAGAAACTTCTATGTTTATATTGTATGTTGCATTGTTTGGCTTATATATAATGTAAATAGTAACCCATCTTGACCTACCTTTGTTTGTGAAGAATTACTAGACTCTGAAAATTCTGAATAAATCATTACTGTTTCTCAGTTATTTAAGAAACTCTCCTTTTTTAAATAAAAACAGATGACAAGTGATGAACCATATCAGTTGATACTTTGAGAGATGTAGTTGTAAGAGTTATTTTTTGGGACAGCTATCTTGGAATCATTTTTTTCTTCTTTTTGTTTCTTCTTTCTAGCATCAGTCCAAGGATTTGTTTCTTTTATTCTTTTAAGAGTAGGGGCCATCCATTCCATTTCTTCTGGGACAGACACTATGTTGTTGTTTTTGATGAATATAGTAGCTTCTTTTAAGTCATTAAAGGTTCTCATCTCATTGGCAAAAGTATTTTTATCTTGGCTGGAAAGGCCAGCTGTGCTTTAATGTTGTTTTGTTTCAACAGTTTTATTATTGTAGACTTTTTTTCCTTTGTTCTAGTATTCTGGAAGAATAATCATTGTCAAACCTTATCAGGCTTTGATTGTATTTTAAGGATGATTTTCTCCAAGTCAATTTTAATATTAGTTCCTTGTCCAGAAATGGAAGACATTTTATAACTATGGATCTAGGTGGAGTATTTGTTGAAGTTAGAAGCATGTTTCCTCAGTACTCTATGCACCCTTCCAATTCCAAATGAAAGTCCCTCTTTCAAGTCTAAAAATTCAGGAATCCAGGTTGTTAAGAATGAAATAATGTCTTCTCCTTCAGTGTTTTTAGGAAGACCAAAGATCCTTATGTTGTTTCTCCTTTCCCTGTTTTCTAAGTCATCTATTTTGTTATGCAGCCATGTATTCTGTTTAAGCAGTAATTCTTTTTGGAATTCTTCCTCTTTGAGTATCCCTTCAATGTAATTTAGAGAAGTCTCTATTTTTTTATTTTTGTATGGTGTTGCTGTAATAGTTCATTAAGAGTATCAGTCTGTTTTTGAGAATTTAATTTGAGGTTTTCTAAGTCATTTTTAAAGTCATCCATCTTCAAAGATAGCTCCTGTAAGATATTATCAATTGCAGTTATTTTTTCAAAGCAGCATCTGAATGAAAATTCCTTGAGTTGTTAATATTCAGTGACTCAATATATCTCCAAGTTACTTGACAAGAAAATTTTTGTATATCTCCACCAAAATTGATATTTATGTAGTTTAGTAGTTTATTTATATATTTCTGATGTTTTAAACTTGAAAATAATACAATTTTTCTATATTATTATATTAGTTTATAGAGCTCTCAAAATTCACTGCTCTCAGTTGGCCATCTAGGCTCTGCCCCATTAATAAAACTTTTGAGTTTGATGGATGAGAACCCTGGCTAACCTGTATTGTAGACCTTAATTTACACCTGCTGGCACAGATAGAACTAGGCAGCAGCTGTATATTTTCACATTCATTACTGTGTACGTGTGGTGACCACTGCACAACGCTGCTTAGTGTGTCTGCTTAGTGAAAAACCACACATGTTACAATGTATCTTTTTAGAAATTGACAAGTCCGTTTTTGCTCTGGAACTGCTGGTGTTTGGAAGCTTGCAGGCAATGCTGCTTAATGTGTCTGTGTGATGCAAGACAAAAGATGTAACAATGTATCTTTTATGAAACTGAAAATGTCTGCTTATTGTCTTGGCCATTACACCATTTTTACATGGAGGTGAGTGATGTGCAAATCAGACTGGCAAAACTCAACATGCATTATTATAGTAAAAATGGTATACTGGTTTCCATCACTAAAGGATAAATGTCAAAATTGAACCTTGATCTGCATATACTATGTGCTGTGTGATTCATCATGTTTACCAGGTGTGCTACACACAGACTTGGTTCACAGTTTTAATTTATGCTGTTTTTATCATAGAAGCAATTTCTATTACGTTTAATTTATTTAGCTGTTTCACAGCATTTGTGCTAAGCCACATGCCACCAAAATATTAACATTAAAAAAAGGAAACATAAACAACATTACAAAATACAGTTTAACATACTTTATAGATTTTTACACAACACTGGATTTGAAGTAATACTAATTGATACTAATGAACCTACAAAACATTCTAGGGGTGTCATCTCTCTTTGCCGCAGGAACAACTTTGCAGCAGGAAAGCAAGCCATTGTGCATACAAGCAAGTTCCATTTCATCCACAGTATTAACAAGACATATTTTGCCGGATTCACGATGGCTTGCATAAAGTGTACAAGTAGAGTAAGACTCCATGCAGCCATCATGTCCGACGATCGATCCAGGAACAGCTTGTAGGGGCGTGTAAGAGAGCTCCTAAAACGTCTCCTACACGGACAGGGCTGGGATATGCAAATTACCTCACTTGCAGCCGAAAGGCATGCAAATGAGGTAAATTTGCGATCCAGGAAGCACAAACCTGTCTGAGTAGGAGCCTTGTTAGCTGCAGAAATGTACTCAGTTGACAACTGAGTACCGTTCTGCAAATAGTACAATGGAGCCTTGTCAGCTCCAAATAAAGGTTGCATATGGTTGAGGAAGCATGCCAATGGCTAAATATACGGCCATTGGAAATATTCCCAGATGCAAAATTAAAATAAAAATACTTTTTTTTGGCGATTTCCGATGTTTAAGCGTAGCGCAGCGCCATGCAAACGGAGTGCGCTAAAAAATCATAAAATAAGAAAATAAAAGCCACAAACATGGAATCTATGAAAACTGTTAAATTACAATGTAAGGGAATAGCAGGCTGAAGACAACATGGCCACCAAGTAGGGGTTGCTAAGGGGAGAAGCCCAGTCTAAGACATGTAACCAAGCATTAGTAGGCAATCCTATGTAAATGAGTGTTAGGATAGTGAATCGCACTTTTACATAGCTAGCAAATGAGCACAGTCAGTGGAGTTTAGGAGTAGGATATAGGGAGTAACAGAGTAGGAGATAGGTGACATCACAAGGGTAGTATGTATGAAAGTAGTGAAGCTCATAGGAGCAGAGTGGCATGTGTCAGCTGTCAGTTAGACATCATGGAAAGAGGTGTGTCAACAGGTAGGCCAGGGAAAGCCAAGAAATGGAAGGTGTATGCTGTGTATAACACCAAAGTTTCTTGCTGAGTGGGTATGCATGCATGTGCGTGCCTGTAAACCCAAGTAAGACAGAGTGCGCACGTGAAAGCATGAGTGCGCGCGTGTAAGCCAGAGTAAGCATGTATAAGGCTGTTTAAAGACCTGTAAGCACGTTTGCGCTGGTGTGAGCGCGTTTTAACCTGAATAAGCAAGTTTTAGTCCGTCTAAGCATGCGTGCACGCATGTGAGATGCTGTGAGCGTGTTTGCGCTTGTATGCGCGTCGCTGCCCCCTGAGGAAACAGAAAGGAAAAAGGAAGCACAACAAATAGTAGGAAGCTACCAGGGAATACTAGTAGAGCTAGCAGGTGAAAACAATCAGAATCAGGCAATTACACAGGCAGAACACTAGCCCAGGCCAGCACTTAAAACTCTGCAAACAACAGTGCAGTTTGTTTCTCTCAAGAGACACTGCAACACTGGAGTAAGCTACTAGAAGTGAAAACTGAAAAAGGTTCACTCAGACAAAAAATGCTAGGGGCTGCCATTGCTGTTATAAGGCGACATATGCAACATGCTGAGGGTGGTGACAATGCAAATGCTGCCGGACAATCCACAGTGAGGAGACGGAGAAGAGTGTACAGGCCCAGGGTCACCTACCAGGGGTTACATGAGCTGGAGATAGTGGAGCGCTATAGAGTAGACAGAGACCTCCTGCAGCAAATTGTTGAGCTGTGCAGGCCACACTTCACACACAGAACCAACAGAGGGGAACCCATCCCAGTGGAAACCAAGTGATGTGTTGGCCTAAGAATACTAGCAACAGGTACCTTCCAGAGACCAACTGGTGATATGATGGGGATATCACAGGCATCAGCATCCAGGGTACTGCACCAGTTCCTGGATGCCATGTCAGCACATGTCGGTAATCATGTATATTTCTCCAATTCCCATGAGTTACTGGCCAGCAATATGCGTCTCTTCCAGCAAATAGCAGAATACCCTGAGGTAGTAGGTGCAATAGACTGCACGCATATACACATCAAAGCACCAGCCAGTGAGCGGGGTAGGGCCTACATTAACCACAAGGGCTTCCCCTCCATCAACTGCCAGGTCATGTGTGATGCCCAGGACATAATAATGAATGTGTGTGCTGGCTGCCCTGGAAGCTACCATGATTCCCATATCTGGCATCTGACACAGCTGTACCAGACATTTGCCAATGGGGACATCCCACATGGTCACTTAGTGGGGGATGCTGGCTATGCACTGGAGCCATGGCTGATGACACCCATCAGAAACGCACACACACCTGAACAGGAACGCCATAATGAGGCACATGCACAAACACGAAATGTAATTGAGCATGTGTTTGGGTTGCTCAAGTCACGGTTCCAGTGCCTGGACACATCTGGTGGAGCCTTGCAATACTCACCAACTACATGTACCCAAATTGTCATGGTATGTGCTATGCTACATAATATGATTCTGTGAAAACAGCTGCAGCAGGACCAGCATAGGCATGGGCCAAACAGCCCCCCACCATTGCCAAGGCCATCACAGGCAGAGCGTGACTTGGAGGAGGAACAACCTGAGCCTGCCCCAGTAGGCAGAAGGATGTGTGCCCAGTATGCCTTGGCCTTGGCAAAGAGGCAATGCATAGCACATACACTGGCTCAGTAGGAACCCTGGAAATGATACCTCTTTCTGACTCCCACATATAGTGAAAGGGATGCCTAAGTTGACACAACCTGCTTTCAAACATGTGCAGGGAGTGTACTATGTGCATCCGGCATAGGCAGCCCTGCAACACCACCTGAGGCATGATGGCCATGTGTTAAGCAATGTAAGGTAGTGCTAAACAGCATTTACCACCATGTAGTATATGCAAACTTGATGACCTTGAGTATCATCCTACTCTCACCAAACATGATGCCACAATATGAAGACAAGATGAGCAATTGCAACAATTGGCTTAAGTATTAGTGTCAGTGAAAGGGGATGCAATGCCTGTCAGCCTGGGATGATATGCTCGACAAGACATGATGCTTCACTAGGGATGACTTTCACCTGTCACCTGTGGCCTTTTGGATATTGACAAAGGCTCTTGTCACCCCCATAGTGCCTTTTTTTAGGTAAGACTCAAAAGACAAACCCACCTCCATAGGTATCACAAGGGATAAGAAACTAGAAGTAATGCTACTCAGTGCCAGAAGTCTAAACTGCAAGATGCATGCACTCCAAACTCTCCTCAGCATGGAGAATGTTGATATCTGTGCAGTAACAGAAACCTGGTTCAAGGCTCCCAAGAGCACCCTAGCACTAACAGGTTACACCTCATACCATGCTTTACAGCCACAAAACATGGAACAAACTACAAAAGAAGGGTGAGTATCAATATTTGTCAAAGATACCCACACCCCCAGGTTGGTGGCACAGCATGAAGCATCAGAGACTATCCATGTGCAACTAACAGTGGGTAAAACCACCTTCCAGTTCATAGCCACACTTGGAACCACACTTGGCTGACTGGAGAACACATGAAAATATGAAGGTCTCCCCAAACACCATTATATTGGGCAACTTCAACTACCCAAACATAGACTGGGAGCATTACCCTAGCTGAAACACCCTAGCCCACAGGTTCCAAGAATTTATAAACTCAAATGCTATGGAACAACTTGCTACCACTCCCACAAGAGGGGAAAACATACTGGACCTGATCATCACCAATATGGGGACTCTATGCCCAAGACCAGAAGTGTATCTCTCACTGGTAAGATCAGACCATAGAGTAATCTCACTGGATATTCACATCCCGACCCCAGCCCATGGCCAGAAAACCACAGTGAAAAATGTCACTAAAGCAAATGTCACACTCCTCAAAACTGAGGTGGAATCCTTCACAGCCCCTGTGTCTGTGGAAAATATGGCCCAGACCTCAGAACCCTTTGTAAACGCATTCTATGAACACCTTCAGGAATGCATGGACCATGCAATCCCAAATAAAACCAAGATCCAATCCTCCAAAGGCAGGCATCCTGTCTGGTGGACCCCAGTCATAAAAAGCCATACAATACAAGGAGGAAGCTACTATATGATAGAGCAAAATCCCAAAAAGGGAAGGCATCTCTGATCAGTATTATTGAAAAACTATGGCCACACATAAAATAGTCTAAGGTCATTATTGAGATAAAAATTGTATAGGACACTAAGGATAATCACAAGGCTTTCTTTAGTTAAGGTAGGAACCTGGGTGGGAATTCCCAGATATGCTCAGAATTAGTCCAAAATGACAAACAATACACCAAACCCACAGACATTGCCAACATCCAAGTTGACAGGTTCAGTGCAAACTCCCCCCCCTCCCCACCAAAAGGGCAAATATCTATCCCAGCAGAGTGCTGGCCCCCTGACATCTCAGATGCCCAGGTAACAGCCAGCCTCTCCAAAGCAAATCACACAGCATCAATGGGACCAGAGAGTGTCCTGGGTTGTGTCCAACATGAACCCCAAGAAGAATTCAACACAAACATAAAACCACTGTTCAATCTCAGCCTTACCACAGGATATGTACCCAAAGAGCAGTGTACAGCAACAGTGGTCCCTCTCCACAAAGGTGGTGCCTCAATGGATACTGCAGACTTTTGGCCCAGAAGCCTGACTAGCTTGGTTTGCAAAGCTATGGAAAGGATCATCATAGACCTCAGAAATAAAGATATTGGGGACCTACAGACACTGGATCCTACCCAGTTTGGCTTTGATAAGGGCAGATCCTGCCTCTTAAACCTGTTTGAGTCATTTGAAACAGTCACCAAGGCCAATGACAAGGAGAAGGTGGTCCACACAGCCTACCTGGACCTCGCAAAAGCCTTCCATACAATACTCCACTTGGTCATTATAGATAAGCTCACCAGCTTCAATATAAACCCCTATGTCACTAGATGGGTTGCAAACTGGCTCAAGGACAGAACCCACATGGTCAGAAATGCTGGAGCCATGTCAGACCCCAAACCAGCTACAAGTGGCATCCCACAAGGCTCAGTCCTGGGACCTCCCTTGTTTGGTATATATTTCTCGGAGGTACAGGCCAACACAGAAGGACTGTGGCTGAACAAGTTTGCAGATGACTGCAAACTGGGTGCCATAATTGACCCTCCAGCTGACACAAGCATCCTACAAAAGGGCCTCATAGAAACAGACAACTGGTGCCAGAGCCATGTCCTCAAGCTAAACGCAAAAAAATTTTTAGTCATCCCCTTTGGCAAAAACTAAGTGCCCACAAATTACTACATAGGTGGTAACCCATTAAGTATGGAAGAAGTGATAAGGGACCTGGGGACCCAAGTTGATAGCAATCTCTCATTTGACAACCACGTGGCCAAAGTGTTTAGAAAAACATTTCATATAGCCCACCTACTCATGAAGGTATTCACATCTAGATCAGGGGAGGTCATCGTGCCTCTTTACTCATCACTCATCAGGCCCATAATTGAGTACAATGCCCCTTGTGGGATGTACCTTATCAGACACCTGCAGCAGCTGGAAAGACCACAAAAGTACCTCACCAGGAGGATCAAAGGGCTCAAACACATGCCATTTGCTGCCCGGTTAAAGAAACTGCAGCTCCACTCAGTGGCATACCGCCTGCCCAGAGGTGATCTGTGCCTGATGTATAAAGCCATGTCCAACCTGGAATCAATAGACATGCAGCACCTTGGAAAATCAGAATCCCATCAAGCTATGCTCTCAAGACACCTGAACCTCAGGAATGAAATAAATAGGACATGCTGGAGTGACAGGTTCATAACCCAGAGGCTCCCTCCACTCTTGAGTAAACTCCCACTCCAGGTTAGCCAGAGTCCCTCATTGACTCTCTTCAAGAGGAATCTGGATGAGTGGATGGGAGATTGTAGGTTTACACTGGGTATCGCTTCTATGTCACTGTTAGACAGAGGCACAGTATACTAACCTTGAAAAATGTCATGGCAAACTCCACTTAAAATGTGTGTTGAAAGCCAAACACACTCTGGCTGGGATTATAAATGCCCTAGGGCAGATAGCCTAGTATGAACCTATGAACAGAATCACACACACCAACTAGTACAACTGTGGTCAATGTGGAGTAATGTTTGGCAATGTCCACCCAAGTTGGAGAATACACAGCAATGTTGGACAAGCCTGGTTTAAGTAGGCCATAGCTGAACAAAATGCAACATGCTCATAGTTGCCCAACTGGCGCTTAACCAGTCTGGTCAGTATGAACATTTAAAGCAGTGATGGGACTCAAACCCATGATACTATGCACCATAGTGAAAGTACTGAACCAGTACACCATGACAGTACTGCAGTGTTCAGCCAGTATGAAAGAATGTTGACAAGTCTTTGCAAACTATCCCATGGAAACCCTGCAGGCACAGCACAATCCCTGTTGAGTTATGACACAAAGGAGTCTGGCAGTAAGAACACAACATAACTTCCAACACACACAGTATAAATGTCAATATTGGTGATGTTCACACACAGCCACAAATGTAGTGGACTTCAGATCACAACATATGGAAAGGTCACACTGGGCATGCTCACACACTTGGATAAATGAGACATATGTCAGGCAACAAACCATGGAAATCCTGAACTGGGCATGCTCACACACTTAGGCCATGTCTGAGTATAGCAGTCGGCCACACATATCTGGCAGTTGTATGTGTTAAGCCAGGAACCTCCCACGATCCAGCAATCTGCCCTGTGCACACAGTTAAATGACAACAGACACATATATTAATATACTGGAACCCTGTCATGATCAAACATGTTACGCAGATACACAAGTTGTTCATAGAAACTGGGAAAGCTACGGCAATAAAGACCTGCAAACCGTATCAGCAACAAATATTGTGAATCCCCAACATAAACATAGGTGCAGAGGTTGATACTAGGCTGTCTGCCCTAGGGAATTCATAAGCCTAGGCAGAGTGTATTTGGCGTCCGCCTCCCCAGTAGAGTAGCCTACTGTGCCTCTGTAAAGTAGGTCACAGAAGGCACCCTTTAAGGCTAGTTTGCTGTGCCTCTGTCAAGCAGGGACACAGTGGAAATCCCAGGGGTGAATATGCAATTTCCCATCCATGCGGCTGGATTTTGCTGAAAGAGGGTTGGCGAGGGGCTATGTCTAACTTTAATTGGGATTCAATCCCAGAGTGAGGGGAGCCTCTGGGTAATGAATCTGTCCCTGCAGCATGTCCTATTTAGTTTTGTGCTGAGGTTTAAGTCCCTGGAGTGTGTAGTTCTAAGGGTCTTGGATGTTATGAAATGGAGCATGTCCATTACTTCTGGGTTTGACATGGCTGTGTATGTCAGGCATAGATTACCTCTGAGTAGGCGTTAAGCAACTGAGTAGAGCTGGAGATCCATTAGTTGAGCTGCATAGGACATCTGTGTGTAGCCCATGATCCTCTTGGGGAGGTACTGTTGTGGACACTGTAGTTGCTGCAGGTGTTGGGTAAGGTACACCCCAAAAGGGCCATTGTAGTCAAACATGGGCTTGATGAGTGACTAGTAGAGGGCCACAATGACCTCCCATGATCTACATGCAAACCCCCACGTGATAAGGAGGGCTATATAAAGGTCTTTGCAATGACTCTGTCAATGTGATTAGCAAAGGAGAGGTTACGATCTATGTTGGTCCCCAAATCTGTAAATACATCTTCTGTACTTAATGGATTGCCACTTATGTGGTGATTTGTGTGCACCTTGTTTTCCCCAAAGGGGATGACTATGCATGTCTTAGCATTTAGCATGAGGCCATAGCACTGGCACCAAGCATCCATCTCTGTGAGACCCTTATGGAGGAAGCATGTGTCAGCTGCAGTGTTGCTTATGGCCCCCGGTTAGCAGTCATTTGTGACGTTTGTTAGACATAATCCTCCCGTGTTAGTCTGAACCTCAGAGAAGTACATACCGAACAGGACAGATCCCACAACTGAGCCCAGTGAGACACCAGTTGTAACTGGTCTGGAATTGGACATGGCACCTGCAATTCTGACCATGTGGGTTCCATCCCTGAGGCAGATAGCAACACATCTAGTGATATAGGGGTTGATATTTAAGCTGGTAAGCATATGTATGATGCCTGAGTGGGGTATTGTGTTGCAGGCTTCTGCAAGGTACAGGTAGACTGTGTGAACTACCTTGCCCTCATCCATGGCTTCAGTAACCGTTTCAAAGATATGAACTATGGGCAGGATTCACGAAGGCTTGCATGGAGTGTAAGAGACGTGTAACACTCCATGCAAGCCTCGTGATCCAGGAACAGCCCGAAACTCCATGTAAGAGACCAGCTAAAACGTCTTTTACACGGACTGGGCGTGGATATGCTAAATACCTCACTTGCAGCTGAAAGGCATGCAAATGAGGTAGAGTAGCGATCCACGAAACAGAAAGCAGCCCGTGTAAGAGCCGTTTTAGCTGCAGAAATGTACTCAGTTGACAACTGAGTACGTTTCTGCAAAAATCACAATGGAGCCATGTCAGCTCCAAATAAAGGGTGCATATGTGTCAGGCAGCATGCCAATGGCCAAATATGTGGCCATTGGCAAGATACCCCGATGCAAATATTAAAAAAATATAATTTTTTTTTCGACGATCGCCGATGTTTAAATGCAGCGCAGCCCCGCGCAAATGGGCTGCGCTATATAAAACATAAAAATGAAGGTTATAAACCCACAAATGTGGGTTTTATGCAATACACGGAATGACAATGCAGGGACCAGCAGACCAAAAACCACATGACCACCATGTAGTGGTTGCTAAGGGGGGAAACTGAGTCTAAGACATGTAACTAAGCATTAGTAGGCAATCTGATGTAAATGAGGGTTAGGATACTGAATCCCACAGTCACATAGCAAATGAGCACATTCTGAGTAGTGTAAGAGATACATAAGGGGGAGGAATAGAGTAGGAGATAGGTGACATCACAGGGGGGAATGGTAGAAAGAAATGCAGTTCATTGGAGGTCAGTGTTACATGACAGATGACAGACACAGATCATGGAAAGAGGAGTGCCACAAGATAAGCATGGGAAAGTCAAGAAATGGAAGGTGTACACTGTTACTTACACCAAAGTTTCTTGCTGGGCGTGCATGCGCACGTGTGTGCGCCATGAGGCATGAGTAGGACAGTGTACATGTGTGTAAGGCAGACTGAGCATGTGGGAGCGTGTTGTTAGAATTGTAAGACTGTTTGCGCTAGTGTGTGCGCGTGTAGGGCAGACTGAGCATGTGGGAACATGTTGGTAGATTTGTAACACTGTTTGCGCTGGTGTGCGCGCGTTTTAACTCGAATAGGCAGATCCTGAAGCGTGTAAGCATGTGTGCACACGTGTAAGCCACTGTGAGCGTGTTTCTGCTGGTATGCACATGCTCCCCCCTGAGGAAACAGAAAGGAAAAAGGAAGCGATAGAATTAGTAGGAATCTAGCAGGGAATACTGCTGGAGCTAGCAGGTGAAAACAATTAGAAGCAGGCAATTACACAGGCAGAATAGTAGCCCAGCCCACCACTTAAAACTCTGCAAACAGCAGTGCAGGATGTTTCTCTCAAGAGACACTGCAAGACAGGAGTAAGCTATTAGAAGTGAAAACTGAAAAAGCTGAACTCAGAGCAGAAATGCTAGGGGCTGCCATAGCTGTCATAATGAGACATAGGCGACTTGCTGAGGGTGGTGACAATGCAGATGGTGATAGACAACCCACAGTGAGGAGACAGAGAAGAGTGTACAGGCCCAGGTCACCTACCACGGGTTACATGAGCTGGAGATAGTAGAGCACTATAGAGTGGACAGAGACCTCCTGCAGCAAATTGTCGAGCTGTGCAGGCCACGCCTCACACACAGAACCAACAGAGGGGAACCCATCCCAGTGGAAACCAAGGTATGTGTTGGCCTAAGAATACTAGCAACAGGTACCTTCTAGAGACCAACTGGTGTTATGATGGGGATATCACAGGCATCAGCATCCAGGGTACTGCACCAGTTCCTGGATGCCATGTCAGCACATGTCAGTGATCATGTATATTTCCCCAATGCCCGTGAGGTATTGGCCAGCAATATGCATCTCTTCCAGCAAATAGCGGAATACCCTGAGGTAGTGGGTACAATAGACTGCACGCACATATGCATCAAAGCACCAGCCGGTGAGCGGGATAGGGCCTACATTAACCGCAAGGGCTTCCCCTCCATCAACTGCCAGGTCGTGTGTGATGCCCAGGGCATAATAATGAATGTGTGTGCTGGCTGCCCTGGGAGCTACCATGATTCCCACATCTGGCATTTGACGCAGCTGTACCAGACATTTGCCAATGGGGACATCCCACACGGACACCTAGTGGGGGATGCAGGTTATGCACTGGAGCCGTGGCTGATGACACCCATCAGAAATGCACACACACCTGAACAGGAACGCCATAATGAGGCACACGCACAAACACGTAATGTAATAGAGTGTGTGTTTGGGCTGCTCAAGTCACGGTTCCGGTGTCTGGACACATCTGGTGGAGCCTTGCAGTATTCACCAAATACATGTACCCAAATTGTTATGGTATGTGCTATGCTACATAATATGATCTTGCGAAAACAGCTGCAGCAGGACCAGCATAGGGCTGGGCCAAACAGCCCCCCACCATTGCCAAGGCCATCACAGGCAGAGCGTGACTCGGAGGAGGAACAACCTGAGCCTGCCCCAGTAGGCAGAAGGAGGCATGCCCAGTATGCCCTGGCCTTGGAAAAGAGGCAACGCATAGCACATATACTGGCTCAGTAGGAACCCTGGGAACAATACCCCTCTCTGACTCACTCAAATAATAACAGGGATGCCTAAAATGACATGACCTGCTCACAAACATGTACAGGGAGTGTAATATGTGCATCCAACAGAGGCAGCCCTGCAGCACCACCTGAGGCATGAATGCCATGTGTTAAGTAATGTAACACCATGTACTATATGCACACTTGAGGACCCTGACTAACATCCACCCTCACCAAGCATGAAGCCCCAAAATGACGATGGGATGATGAATTGCAATAATTGGCTGAAGTAATGCAGTTAGTCAAAGGGGAGCCAATGTGTTTCAGCCTGGGAAGACATGCTGAGCATGACATGATGCACCACCTGCTAGGGGTGGCGTGCTCCTATAAGTCCAGGCCCCATGGATACTGGCAAAGGCTGTCAGTACCCACAGTGTGCCCTGAATAGGTAAGTCTCAAAACACAAACCCACCTTCATAGGTACCACAAGGGATAGGAACCTAGATGTAATGCTACCCAATGCCAGAAGTCTAAACAGCAAGATGCGTGCAGTGTAAACGCACACAGTATGGAGAATGTTGATATCTGTCCTGTAATAGAAAACTGGGTCAAGGCTCACATCAGCACCCTAACACTGCCAGGTTACACCTCATACTGTGCTGTACAGCCTCAAAACATGGAACAAGCTACAAAAGGAGGGTGACTAGCAATAATTGTCAAGGATAACCACACCCCCATGTTGGTACCACAACAAGAAGCAGCATGGATTAGCCATGGTCAAGTACCAGTGGCTAAAACCGCCTCCCAGTATATAGCCTGCTGCAGACTACTGTCCTAACACCAGGAACTGCACCTGGCCTATGTTGGAATACATGAATATATCAAGCCCCCCAAACCACATTATATTGGTTGACTGAAAATACCCAGACATACACTGGGAGCATTATACTAGCACAAACACATTAGGAGAAAAGTTCCTAGAATCCATAAACCAAAATGCCCAGGAACAACGTACCACTCCCACAAGAGGGGTAAGCATACTGGATGTGATAATCAGCAACATGCGTACTGGATGGCAAGATGAGAAGTGTATCCCTCTCTGGTAAGACCAGACCATAGAGTAATCACACTGGATATACACATCCTGACCACAGTCCCTGGCCAGAAAACCACAGTGAAAAACATGTGTAAAGCATAAGTTGCACCCCTCCAAACTGATGTGGAATCCACTAAAGGCCCTGTGCAGGTGCAGAATATGGGACACACCGCAGAACCTGTTATACAGGCATTCCATGAACACAGCCAGGTATGCTTGGATTATGCAATCACAAATAACAACAAGACACAATGCCATACATGCAGGCATCTGGCATGCTGGACTCCAGCCATTACCAAACCATGCAAGAGAATGAGGAAGCTACTACATGATAGAGCAAACATAAAAAGGGAAGTAATCACTGATCAGTAGTATGGCAATAAAATATGTCCACACATACAATCCACTAAGGTCAGCTACAACAAGTAGAATCTGTGAATCCTGAGGCAATGTTACACCTGCCCCAAGTACACAGCCAACCCTCAACTCCCCCCAGTAAATACAAATATATGTGAGAGATGCAACCATTTATCCAAACCGGAGGCTGAGCTCCCCCAACTCAGTACTGTCAAAACTAGTCAGGAGGAGAAGGTAACCACACACACCACAAACCCAGTCCCACATAGACCTATCACAACTGTAAACCAAACACATAAACACAGAAAAACATTCCCGGAGGCCCTAATTACAAACACACCACACCAACAGAGGCCTCCAAAGCAGGCCCCAAGCAACCACAACCTCCAAACATAGCACATGCAACACATAGTACACAAAGCTGGTGTGCCAAACAGTCACAGGCCAGAAGGAGAAACAACATGCCTGATACAGTTGTAATAGGTGTCTGTATAGGCAGACACACTGCTGTCCCACCCACCAGACTGAAGAAGGGAAAGGGTACAGTAAGCTTCCTGTTGGCTGCTACAATACACCACATAACACAAGTACGCAGGTCACCCCAAAGCAAGCAGAAATATGATGCAATCATTGTCCATGCTGGTATGAATGACCCAAGATGTACCTCCCTGGACTACATGAAAAGAGACATGGATGAGCTCTCTGAGTATGTACTCCAGGCCGGTATGACACTGGCCATTTGCAGCATCCAACCCTCACCAAGAATGATGCCACAGTACAAACACAGAATGATCAGCTTTAACAAGTGGCACAATTACAGCTGTCAGTCCAAGAGGATCTAATGTCTGTCTGCTTGAGATGTCATGCATGACAAGCCATGCTGCTGTTCCAGGGATGGCTTGCACCTGTTACCCCTGGGTGTCTGGATACTGGATAAGGCCTTTGCCACCTCCATAGAGCCGTACGTAGGCAAGGCTGAAAAGACTAACCCACCACCCTAGAAAACATAAGTGGTAAGAAACATAAGGGTAATGCTGACCAATGCCAGATGTGTAAACTGCAATATGCATGCTCCTGAGGCACTTCCCAGTATGGAGAACATCGATGTCTGTGCAGTGACAGAAACCTGCTGCAAGCCTACTGACAGCACACCAGCACTACCAGGTTATACCTCATATCATGCGTTATGGCCCCAACACCTGGACCAAAACATCAAAGGAGGGGGAGTATCCATATGCAGCACAGGCACCCATATGGCCAGGTAACTGACAATGCACGAAGCAGTGGAGACCACCCATGTGCACATAACTGTAGTCAAAACTGCTGTACAGTCTGTAGCATGCGACAGACCACACTCTCACACACAGGAACCCCACCCAGACATCCTGAAGAAACTGGACAGTATGAATGTCCCACCAAATACCAAACAAGGTACTCACAAATTACCACATAGGTGGTAAACCATTATGTATGCAAGGAGTAATCAGGGACCTAGGGACACAAGTCGACAGTAACCTGTCATGTGACACTCACGATGCCATTGTGGCTAGGAAGACTGTCTATATTGGACACCGTATCATGAAAGGATTCACATCTACATCAACAGAGGTCACTGTGCCCCTGTACTGTTCTCTTATCAGACCCATAATCTAGTACAATGACTCATATGGGATGTACCTTACCTGACACCTGCAGCGGTTTAGAAAGACCTCAAAGGTACCTCACCAAGAGGATAAAGGGTGTCAAATATATGTCATATGCTGCCTGGCTGTAGACACCCCAGCTGAATGCAGTCACAGACTGCCTACACAGAGGCATTGTATGTCTGTTGTACAAGGCCATGTCCAACACAGGAGTAATGGACATGCTCCACCCCAGGAAATCAAAGCCATTGGAGCTGTGAGAGTGACAGATGTCAACCTCAACACATAATGAAATAGGATGTTCTGGAGGGACAGATACATAACCCAGAGGCTCCCCACACCCTGGAACAGGATCCCACTCCATGTTAGGCAGAGCCCCTCACTGACACCCCTCAACAGGAATATTGCCAAGTGGATGGATGATCGTAGATGTACACTGGGGATTTTCACTGTGTCACGTCCAGACAGAGGCACAGTAAAGTAAATCATAAATGGCCATAATATTCACATAGCAAGGGGCGGCGAAAGACACACACACTCTGGCTAGGCTTACTAATGCCCTAGGGTGGATAGCCTAGTATGAACCTATGAAGTTATGAAGATACAAATTGTACAGGACACTAAGGATAATCACAAGGCTTACTCAGCTGATGGTAGGAACCATGTTGGGAATTCACAGATATGCTCTGAATCACACAGATATTACAAACAACATACCAAACACACACACATATTGCCAACATACAACCTGACAGGTGCAGTGCAACCCCCCCCCTCCAGAATGCAAAATATCTATCCCAGCAGACTGCTGGCCCCCTGACATTGCAGATGCTGAGGTAACAGCCATCATCTACAAAGCAAAACACACAGCAGCAAAGGTATGAGATGGTGTCCTGGGCTGAGGCCAACATGGACTCCAAGAAGAATGGAATGCCAAATCACACTACTGCTCAATGTCAGCCGTACCACAGGATATGTACCCAAAGAGCAGTGTACAACAACAGTGGTCCTTCACAAGAAAGGTGTTGCCTGAATGGATACTGCAAACTACCACCCCAGGATCCTGACAAGCTTGGTCTGCACAGCTATGGAAAGGATCAGCATGTACCGCAGACATAAAGCTATTGGGGACCTACTGACACTGGACCCTACACAGTGTGGCTGTCGTAAGTGCAGATCCTGCCCCTAAACATGTTTGACCCATTTGAAACAGTCATTAAGGTCATCGATGAGGGCAATGTGGTCCACACAGCGTAGCTGGACCGTGCAAATGCTTCCAGACAATACCCTACGTGTTCAGTATGGATATGTTCACCAGCTTAAATATAACCCCCTATGTCAGTAGAGGGGTTGCAAACCAGACCAAAAACAGAACTGACATGGTCAGACATGCTGCATCCATGTCAGACTACAAACCAGATATAAGTGGCATCTCACAAGGCTTGGTCCTGGGACCTCCCCCGTTCCGTATATATGTCCCATAGGTACAGGCCAACATGGAAGGACTGTGACTGAACATGTATGCAGAGGAGTACAAACTGCCCACCATATCTGACCACCAGCTGACACAAGCAACCCACAAAAGGGCCACATAGAAACAGACAACTGGTGCCATAGCCATGTCAGCAAACTAATTGCAGAAATGTGTATAGACAACCACCGTGGATATACAGTAAGTGCCCACCAATTACCACACAGGTGTTAACCCATTACGTACCTAACATGTAATGAGAGACCTGGGGACACAAGGTGATAGATATCCTGCATTGGACAAACATGTGGCTGTAGTGTTCACAGAAACATACCATATACACCTACCCAATCATGAAGGTTGTCAGATCTAGATAAGGGGAGGTCACTGTGGCTCTGCAGTCCTCCTTCATCAGCATCACAATTGACTACAATAGCCCCTGTGGGATGTACCTCAGCAGACACCTCCATCAACTGTAAAGTCCACAACAGTACCTCACCAGGAGTAGCAAAGAGCATGAACAGGTGCCATGTGTTGCCTGATTAAACAAACTGCAGCTCTACACACTGCCATACTGCCCACCCAGAGGCAAGCTGTGCCTGATGTATGAAGCCATGTCCAAGCTGGAATCAATGAACATGCTGCACCTTGTACAATCTGAATGGCAGTGAGCTATGCACATGAGAGACCTGAACCCCAGCACTGACATACATAGGACAAGCTGTACTGAATGATCCATAACACAGAAGCCACTCCCACTCTTGAGTAAACTCCCAGTACAGGTTAGCCAGAGAGTCACCCATCGACTCTCCTCAAGAGGAATCTTGATGAGTGGATGGGAGATGGTAGGTTTACCCTGGGTATCACTGTTATGTCACGGGTAGACGGAGGCACAGTATACTAACCATGACATATGTCATGGCAAACTCCAGTTACGATGTGTGTCGACTAGCATCAGAAATGGCCTAGGGCACATCGCTAGTGTTTGCCAATGTCCACCTATGTTGTGGAATACAATACCAATGTTGGACAACCTGGTGTAGGTAATCCATATCTGAACATGATGCAACATGGTCATATGTGCACAACTGGCTCCTACACAGTCTGTTGTGCTCACTATGAAGATGTCAAGCAGTGATAGGACTAAAGCCCAGGATACTGTCCACCACAGTGAAAGTACTGAACCAGTACACTATACGGTACTACAGTGTTAGGTCATTATGAAAGGATGTTGACAACTGTATGCAAAGTATCCCATGCAATCCCTGCAGGCACAGTATAATCCCTGTTGTGGTCAGACATGAAGCAGTTGGCCAGTAAGTACACAACATGACACCCAACACACAACCATAAACGTGAGAGATTGTTGAAGTTCACAGTCACCCAAATATGTGGTGGACTGCAGAGTTCAACATATGGAAAGCTCACACTGGGCATGCTCACACACTTTGATAAATGAGGCATATGTCAGACAACATGCCATGGAAAGGCTGAACTGGGCATGCCCACACACTTAGGCCATATCTCCGTTTAGCAGTTGGCCACACATATCTGGTATTTGTACGTGTCATTCCAGGAACCAACCACAACACAGCAATCTGCCCAATGCACACAGTAAATGACTACAGAGACATAAGTGATATAGTGGATCGCCCTCATATTCAAACATCTTCCACATATACACAAGTTGTTCATAGGAGCAGGGAATGCTATGGCAATAAAGACCTGCAAACAGTCTAACAGCAACAAATATTGTGCATCTGACAATTAAACATATGGGTGTAGAGGTCAATACTAGGCTGTTTGCCCTAGGGAATGACAGCTTAGCCAGAGTGTGCTTGGCATCTGCATCCCCAGTACAGTAGGCTACTGTGCCACTGTAAAGTAGGTCACATAAGGCAACGTGTGAGGCTAGTGTGCTGTGCCTCTGTCAAGCAGGGACACAGTGGAGATCCCAGGGTTTGAATGTGCTAAGCCACATCCATGTTGTTGGTGTGTGCTGGAAGATGGTTGCTGAGGACCTCTAACAGTAAGTGGGCATCAATAACAGACTGAGGGGAGCCCTATCTGCATTGTCTGGACAATTCCACTGTCAACACTGTGTTGTGATGATTATGTGGGATTGAAGTGTTGTGCTGGTACTGTTCAGAGATGTCCTCCCTCTGTGGGCTACAGCTCTGCAATGTATTAGCTCACTCTGTCTGTTGGACTGCTCATATATGGCTGGTGTACACCTGACAGGTGTCCTGTTGTGCAGCAGTCATGGGTATATGTGGGATAGCATGATCAATGCAAACCTTCCACATGCTCATAGAATGCAATTGTCAAGGATTATGCAGAGTGGCCAGTATAGTCCCCCAGCATGGGTCCTTTGAATTCGTCCACCCCAGTCTTCACAAGTGTAGAGTCTGCTTGTGCTAAATACAGTTTGTGTGCAGTGACAACCTTGCCTGGGGGTGGGGATGGGATATGGATGTCCAGGGAAAGGTGGGTATGGTCAGATATCAACAATGGTGGTCTACCTCTGGTGTGGAACAGTGAGTACCCATGTTGCAGATGGACAGGTGCAATATGTATTCCCCCATGTGGCTGTGGTGAGTGATTCTGCCATAGCACATGGACCCACAAATTGTAGTGGCTGTAGGGTAATGTTGTAGAGGCCTGAGTAGTTCCCACACACAATATGCCTGTACCTGATGTTAACAACTGGAATGGTGTATGTGAACATTTGCATATCCCGGCACTGTTCCCAGAGAAGCAAAGTGTGTGTCCTGGATGTGGGAGTGGTGTTCTGGACTGGTTGTGTTGTGTGTTACAGGTCCTGTGGTCACGAAGCATGGTATGGAACATAACCTGCCAGTGCGATGTGCATATCTGACCCTGAAGTAGGTGGCTGCAAATGCATATATATGCTATCCCCCACCTGACAGGTAGTACTAGATGTACATACCTCTGTAGAAATAAAGATGTCAGCACCCTATAAATACTGCAGGTGCAGAACAGATGCCCAGTAATTCGGATAGCGCGCTCTGCTCATGCGTCTCCCTCAAGTGCCATAATATAGTTAGGTAGGAGTTTGAACCATGCAAATGCTCAGTGTGTGTGGGTGAGCGGGGTTGTTGTGTGTGCAAGTCTGTGTGAGGGAAGTGTCCCTTTTGGCAACTGGGAAAACACTCTACAGGATGCACATTCCCCTTTCTAAGCACTGATGATGTCAGCACCCTATAAGTACAGCAGGAGAAGGGAAACCTCCCAGTAGCGTGAATAGCGTGCTCTGCTAATGCATCTGTTACGAATGTCATAACATAGTTAGGCAGGGATTTGAATCCTACAACTGCCCAGTGTGTGTAGAGGGGGGTTAGTGTGTGTGCAAGTCTGTGTGAGGGAAATGTCTGTTTTGGCAACTGGGAAAACACTCTACAGGATGCACATTCCCCTTTCTAAGCACTGATGATGTCAGTACCCTATA
The DNA here is from genome assembly GCF_019279795.1 of Protopterus annectens. NCBI lineage: Eukaryota > Metazoa > Chordata > Ceratodontiformes > Protopteridae > Protopterus > Protopterus annectens. Next base: position 428,872,578 of record NC_056731.1, on the reverse strand, counting down.
AGTATAGCAGGAGAAGGGAAACCTCCCAGTAATGCGAATAGCGCGCTCTGCTAATGGGTTTGTCACGAGTGTCATAACATAGTTAGGTAGGGGTTTAAATTCTGCAACTGCCCAGTGTGTGTGGAGGGGGGTTAGTCTGTGTGCAAGTCTGTGTGAGAGAAATGTCCCTTTTGGCAACTGGGAAAACACTCTACAGGATGTCCCCTATCTAAGCACTGATGATGTCAGCACCCTATAAGTACAGCTGGAGAAGGAAAACCTTCCAATAATCTGAATAGCGCACTCTGCTAATGCGTCTCTCTCAAGTGTCATAACATAGTTAGGTAGGGGGTTGAAACCTGCAAATGGCAAGTGTGTGTGTTTGGATGAGCGGAGTTTGTGTGTGTGCATTTCTGTATGAAAGACGTGCTTTTTGGCAATCAGGAGAACACACTACATGATGCACATTACCCTTTCCAAACACTGATGATGTCAGCACCCTATAAGTACAGCTGGAGAAGGGAAACCTCCCAATAATCCGAATAACGCACTCTGCTAATGCGTCTATCTCAAGTGTCATAACATAGCTAGATAGGGGGTTTGCAACCTGCAAGTGTGTGCGTTTGAATGAGGGGAGTTTGTGTGTGTGCAATTCTGTATGAAAGACATGTGCCTTTTTGGCAATCAGGAGATCACACTACATGATGCACATTACCCTTTCCAAACACTGATGATGTCAGCACCCTATAAGTACAGCCAGAGAAGAGGAACTTCCTAGTAATCTGACTAGTGCGCTTCGCTAATACGTCTCTCTCATGTGTTGTGACATAGTTAGGTAGGGGTATGAATCCTGTAAATGGCAAGTGTGTGTGTGGGGGGGGTAGTAGGGTGTGTGTAACTGCACGTGTGAGAGAACAGATCCTTTTGGCAACTACTACAATACACCAGATGCTGCATATTCCCCCAGTAAACACAGGGGATGTCACCACACTATCAGTACAGCCAAACAGGGCTACTTGCCCAGTAATGCCAATACTGCGCTCAGCTACTTGGTCTATTTCCACTGTCAGAGCACAGATAGGTATGTTTTGGAAACCCACAACTGCCATGTGTGGTTGTGTCACACAATATGACCATGTGTGGGTTGTTGTTCATAACAATGCATGCCATTGCCTAAACCAGCAATGGCAATGCACACATGATGTGTGTGACACATACACATATATACCTGTGACCTTCAGTAGTTACCATGTCTGACACATGCCTCAAGTGGATAAATGGTATTCGCAATGCATAACATTATGACTGTGTCTTACTGTGCAGGGGCCGCATGCAGTATGTGTATATACAGTGTGAGTTGTATATGTTATAATACCAACAGCAGGGGATACACATCTGGTCTGGGCCATATAGTCTACATGTAGTCGATGAACAGGTGCTGCATGTTCCCACCTGTTGTGGGAGTGGTAACATGTTGTTCCACTGCAATTCAGTGACTACATGCTGGGAACCTTTCAGCTAGTGTGTTGTAGCTACAGTAATGCTCACGCACAATGTTTGGCTGGATGCAGTCCAGCCATATAAAGACATTTCTAGAGACTGTCATATTGCCAGTGTTATTAGGGAGGACAGGTGGGTTTCCTGTGTATGGGAGGGTTGTGTGTGCCAGGCTATGAACCAGAAGGCAGTCCAACACACTGTTAGCTGCTCATGGATAGGCCCTGATGCTTTGTGCTTTGCCAACAACCTGGAGGTGTGTGTATCTGTGGTGCCTTGAGATACCACCCCCCTGTCCATGTGTGTTACATGTGTAGGGGACCAAAGGCATGGTATGAGGTATAACCTGGCAGTGATGGGTTGCACCTGTGAGCCGTGAATCAGGAATCTGGTACTGCACAGATATTGCAGTTCACCTTGCTGAGGACAGTGTCCAGTGCATGCATCTTGCAGTGTACACTGCTGGTGTTGTGTAGCATCACTGTTAGTGTCCTATCCTGTGTGATACCCACAGAGGTGGCTATGTAATCCATGTCCTGCAGCAAAAGGCACTATGTGTGTATCAAGGGGTTTCGCCAATATACAATGGCCCATGGGTGTCACATGCAAGCTGCCCCTCGCAAATCATTGTGGTTTCCCTAGCATGTAAGCACACGTTGACAGCCATTGGATACCCTATGAATGACATTGGAGATTGAGCAGAATGTAGACATAGAACACACTTCCTACATATTGTGGTAGCATACCTGGTGAGGGTATGATGGCAACCAAGATCAGGCTCATACTGGCCCGTGCCACATGCTGAGAGATCCCTTCTATGCTCCCTATCATGTAGTCCAGGGAGCTATGTCTCAGGTCATCCATAGTGGCGTGGACAATGACTGAGTCATATGTGTCCATGCCACTGACTGACCTGTATGCATGTGTTTTGTGGTGGACCATAGTTCCCCACGGGCATATCACTGTGACCTTCACCATGTACAGCCTGTTGAGCGGGACCCCACTGCAGCGGCCAAGAGAGGTACCTGACACACCTGTAGCAGGTGTGTTGTGTAGCCCTACAGGCTGTGAGTGTGTGGCACATGGGATGTGTGTGCCATGTGTGGCATGTGCTCTGTTCCGACGTAATGTATGCCTGTGTGCCAGCTGTGGAGGTGTGTGATGCTCAGGCAGGATGCTATTCTGAGTCTCCAAGTATGCCCCAGTGTGTTCGGATTGCTGTCAGTGCGGGTCTATGTCAGACTGGTATTGTAGTCACTGTAGTATGTCATGCCACCTGACAGGGTATGGCAGTACTGGGTTCAGAGTGCTCAGTCCCCAGATTGGCTATGTGGTGGCATCTCACACATGTGTTGTACGTTCCTGGCCAGGGGAGAGGGTTGACTGCATACATGTGGCAGCTGTGACATTGCCACATGACTCACATAAACCACAACTGGACCATAGAGGTGATTTTCAGGTTACCTTTGCACATGCTACCATAGTAGTGTGATTGCCATGGTGATTACCAACACATAGGGCCAATGGGGAACAACATACTGAAGGTGAGTATGTGTGGGTGTACTGCTACTGATTTCATAGCACTGGCATATATGACTGCACACGTGGGTAAATGCCAGGTAAGTCATGTGCAATGTGTCACAGGCAATGTACATGTGAACAGGACAGACAGTGACGTTCTGTCATGTGGAAAATTGACATAGTATAGTCCGCTATGCAGATGTCACTAGGAATCCACAGAAGCTCTGTAACTCTGCATTGCAGGTGGAAGCAGTGTTCCAGGGAACCCCAAGCAAACATGCATGCAATCAAAGCTACAGTAAGCAGGGCTGGAAGTAGTCCATTGTACAACAAAGAAAGGGCAACACTTACAGTAGGTAACAGTGCAAATATGCAGGCACTATCAACATGTACCCAGGAATGCACAGCTCAGATGTCCATGGTAGAACTGATATTATGTCATAGTTAATTGTGATTTGTATTACATTGGTACTGCACACATATCAACATGCGCAAACATCCACATTGCATAGTCGTTGTGGGCAACATGCCACCATTACTGTACATGTCCATCATTGTGTATCACTACTTGCATTAGCTTCTCCCCTGTGCTACCTATGTGTGTGGCTATCTGTTGACATCCTTACCACCGGTATGCAATAATGTGCAGCTGTTACACTATGGTACTTACTATGGGTGTAGATAACAATTCAGGACAGTCATACAGTTACTGCATCAGGCATGCTGGGATATACACACAGTCATATCAGCACACTGTACTGTTACCAACATGATACTAGTAATACACTTCTATGTAGTCACCCTGTGCATCAGCAACGTGTTTACCTGTTCCTGCACTGATGTTGGAGATTGCAGGAGGTGGCACAGTTTCATCATATGCACAGGGTGTGAATTAGGTATGCCTGAGTCTGCCACTGATACCACCAATTGACATGTGTGTATGTGTGTTGGTGAGGGACAGCAGTACAGGGTGGGGCACTGTTGGTGCAGTGTGTGCGTGTATGTGGTAGCCCTAGGTGTTAACATTTTGCATATGTGTATGCATGCACACAGTTCCACCTCATGGCTGCCATATACTGGAGTTTGTGGACAGCCACAGACTGCACCTGGCAGGTCATACAGATCAGTGTCTGTGGGCAAGGACATGGTACCTGTGCCTAGCAGGGGTGCTACGGACCGTATCTGGTACTAAGCCAGACTGGGTACTGTCATCAGAAGCAGGAGTGTGTTGACTGGACACAGGTCCCTGTTGGGACTGTCCAGAGCCATGTGCACGTGGTCTCCTGGGGTGGTCTGATGATAGCACAGACCCAGCATTGCTGGGGCTGCTGCTGGCACTATGGGGGCATCCGCGGGCCTGTTGTCCGCGCCGACTGCCAGCTGCTGCTGTTGCTGACATACGGCCATGTCGACGCCGCAACCGTCCACCATTGCCCTGGCTCATGGACATGTGGTTGTGGAACTGCTGTAATATGTCCCCACAATGTCTGTCTATGACATCGGTGAAATTATGGATAGCATCCGCGATGTCACGCATATTGTCAGTCATGGCTGTGCGACATGCTCTCAGCTCCCTCAGACCCTGTCTGGTGTACCTTTCCATACGTGACTGTGCCTGCATGACAGCCCGAAACATAGCTGAGGTTGACAGACCTCTTTGGGCACGTCTGCCAGAGGCAGTACGCCCATGGTTGCTCCCACGAGAACCCATGGGCAACTGTCTGTGTGGTACCATCGCAGGACCCTGCCCATGGCTGCTGTGTGGGGAAGCATGTGCCACAGATACCACATTACCCTGGTCAATGCCCACTGTATCCTGTCCATCACCTAGGAACAATGGTGACATAGGATGTACTGGCAGGATGACTGTGCGCAATGATGGGGTTGACAGCTGTGTACTGTCAATTGGCTGACCAATGATGGACCCTGACACACCTTCCTGTGCCATTACACAGGTATCATCATTATCAGTACCTGTGGCACCAGATTCATGTTCCCTGCTGCAGGACACCAGAGCAGCACCAGAACCTGTGGGAGGAAGACAGGAAACACAGTTTACAATGTCTACACAATGTTACCAGTGATGCACTAATGCACACATGCACACATGCACACGTGGACACATGCACACATGCACACATGCACACGTGGACACAGGCACACATGCACACATGCACACATGCACACTTGGACACAGGCACACATGCACACATGCACACGTGGACACATGCACACATGCACACATGCACCCATGCACACATGCACACATGCACACGTGGACACAGGCACACATGCACACATGCACACATGCACACGTGGACACAGGCACACATGCACACATGCACACCCCGCAGTATACACACAGAGCACTACTGAGTTACACTATTATTACTAGCACTATCAGGACTATTATAGGTATTGTTAAAACACACTCACCAGCATGGATGGGCTGCCTTGCTGTAACACCAGAGGGACCTGCAGAAATGAGGGGATTAATGTCAGTGGGCACAACTGTGCCATTGATACTGCGTATGATACAGTGCAGTAGTACACCAATTGCCTTTCACATGTCAGCTGCTGATATTGGCAATATCACACCTGCACAATTACATACTACGTTGACAGCTACATACCGCGGACACACCTTACACATGCATAAACTAACAGTGTACAGAACAGTAAGGTGTACATATGGCATATTACCTGCACGCTCAATATCATGTTGCTGTGTGGATCCAGCCTCCATCATAATGCAGGTGTGTTGCTGTTGATGTTCCTGGGCTGAAGCCACAACACCTAGAAGTAGCCCCTCCAGTCTGGTGAGGGGGGGATGTGTGGCCACCCCACCTCCTGTGGCGACCTGTTGCCTGTGGATATCCGACGCACGCTGACAGACATTTCTGATTAAATCACTGCAGTGATGTCGTACCTGCTCATATGTCCTATTATGCGTGCCAATGTCATTTACCCTACGGACAAGGTCTTGCCACAGTGCAGCCCTCTCCTGCTGATTCTGGCTGGTGCGGGAAAACAGTATGTCATAATCCCGCACCAGGCTCTGGTGTATCTCTTCATCTTCTGCAACAGAGTAGGCATCATTTCGCTGATGCGCCATGTCCCTGGAAGAGAACACAAACAGGATATCAGCAGACTATGTCAGCAATATATGGCACACATACTATACATGATACTCAACTGTAGTGATATACTACTATTCCCATATGTAGCACGTGTGTCTCTTGGTGGATACACAAGTACATGGCCAGATATCAGTGCTCAGCCAACACCTGTGCAACAATACCTGCCACATTCCATACAACATAGTAGCAAGCCCCATCGGTCAGCACACTGAGACAGGTCCAATGCACAACCTCACTCTGGGGGTTCATACCAAGGTACTGTATGTGGAACGCCATCCACTAGTGTGATCTGGACACAAATTACTTGTCCTGGATATACATATCCCACCACCACCACCACCAGCACAGTAGACTACTTTGATATATATGTGATTAGACAGATATTCACTTGTTAGGACTGACATGGTATCCATGCAGCTCAATGGGCCAGTGGAAGCCACAACCCACACTGCTGACCCCTTTGCGAATGCTTCCCACGGACATCCCAAAGAATGCATGGAACATGCACACACATTTCTAACCCAGACCCTATGCACAAAGGTTAGGCATCCTGTCTGGTGGACCCCAGCCAAAGTCAGATTGTATAACGATAGAAGGAGGCTACTGCAGGACAGAGCAGATTCACATAAAGGGAAGGCATCTGTGGTCAGCACTGGTAATAAGCTATGGTCTCTCATAACAACATCCACGGCCTACTCTGAGAGGGAAATGGCCACGAACACTATAGATAACCACAAGGCCTTCTTCAGTTATGTTAGAACATATGGACCAAACGCCTCATATATGCTCTGAGTTACTACACACCTACTTAACATTCACTGAACACACAGATATTGGCAACATTCTGGCAGACAGATTCAGTGCACGTATCCCCCCTCCTTCTCCCCCACACTTAGAAATACATATCACAGCTGAATGTAACCTCCCTATCATCTCAGATATCCAGGTGAGGGCCGCACTCAGCAAAGCAGAACACACAGCATCAATGTGACCTGATGGTATCTCTGGATGTGTGCTACGTGAACTCCAAGAGGAGATACAACCACATATAAGACTGATATTTAACCTTGGCCGTACTATGGGATATGTACCTGAACACTGGCATACAGCAACAGTGGTCCCACTCCACTAAGGAGGCACCTCTACTGACCCTGGGAACTACCGCCGCATAAGCTTAACCAGCCTGGTCTGCAAAGCTATGGAATGATTCATTATGGGACGCATATACAGCGATATTGGGTATCTGCAGACACTTGATCCCACCCACTTTGCCTTTGTGATGGGCTGATCCTGCCTTTTGAACCTGGTTGACCTTTCAAAACAGTCACTACAGCCATTGATGAGGGCAACGCAGTCCATACAGCCTACCTGGACTTGCCTAAGGCCTTCAACACAGTACTCCACTCAGGCATCATAGACAAGCTCATTAGCTTACATGTTACTACATATGTCACATGATGGGTTGCACACTGGTTGAAATACAGAATCCATAATATCGATATTGCGGGAGCCATGTCAGACTCAAAGCCAGTCACATGTGGTATCCCACAGGGCTCTGTCCTAGGACCCCTCTTGTTTGGCATTTACTTCTCAGATGTGAAAGCAAACATGTGCAGGTTGTGGATGACAAAGTTCCCAGATGTCTGCGAACTAAGCGCCATAGTCGTTACACCAGCTGACACACACATCCTACAGACAGGCCTCACTGAAACGGACAACTGGTGCCAGGAGCATGGCCTAACACTGAATGACATGTAATGTATAGTCATCCCCTTTGGGTGAAACTACGTGCACACAACTTATCACATGGACATACCTATAGATACAGACCAATGACACATATGGAGGGTTCACAGTATGTAGACCATTAACTTGTTACTTTACATTACCTGTGTTTGTCACAGCTGGTTGCGTTACCGTTACTATAGCTTCCTGCTGCTGCTAGCCCAGCTTGATACTGACACTGATGACAGCTTCAACTTAGTTTGTGTAACGTGTGTTTTTGTTTGTGCTCTTATTTTCTTTTTTTCTTTTTTTTTTCTTTCTCTCTCTCTCTCTCTCTGTCTGCCTCCAGACGGTGCAATGAAAGTATTGCATGTGTGGAGTGTGAGTACAGGATGCTTTTGTAGGTATCTGCATAGGTCCATGTGATGGCCTCTTCACCAATTGTAAGCCAGCATTTGCTAATTGCATGCAGCCAGTTGTGTACTGATTGTAGTTCTCACTGTGATTTCAGGACAGTGCTATAAAAGGGTATGTGAGATAGGCGTTGCCCTTTCAGATTGTAAGGGCGGGGACCATGCTGGTATGCTGTGGACACTGTTCTGTGAGTGTAAAGGTTAGTATCTCTCTCATGATTCAGGCTGTGTTGTAGATTCACATTTCTCCATTCATCTCTCCTGTTTCCTGTACTAAGTGTGTATATACACTGACACCTACAACTATATTTATATATATATATATATATATATATATATATATATATATATATATATACATACATTTATATATGTATAATAACTGACATTATTACCTACTAGCTACCAACTAGCATGGCTGTTTCTGTTCACACACTACTATTATAGAAATCCACTAGATTTGACAGTAAGTATACATGACATGCTTTGTGTACTACACATCCTATATTCCCTTTACATTCATTCCTACTATTACATGATATATTTATTTTAGCACAATGTTCGTATATAGCAATCATGGCTTAGTGGTAAGTCATGCAGACTACTGTTTCAAAGGTCCTGGGTTCGGGACTGACAGTGGGATTTCATTTTGCTTTTGAACTGACTACAGGACCTGTCAATCAGAGTGACTAAGGCACTTTTAAGCAGTTGTAACCAGGTTAGCGCTGGTTTGCGTGGAGCTCCCGCATGCGCACTGGCATTCAGCTCCGTGCACACCCGCTTACAACCGCTTAACAGTGCTTACTCTGGCGCACACCCGCACTATTTTCTTTGAAAGAAATGAAAATGGGGAGACAGGAAAGTGGTGAAAAAGGGGTCACAAAGAGGGTAAGACAGTAGGGAAACAAGCTTGGGTTTTGCAGGAGGGATGTAGGTAAGGCCCATAGCTGCCCATTTCTTCATCAGCAACAGCTGTGCATATGTTTGTAATTTGGTGTGACATTTGAAACCTTCCACCCCTGAGAGAGGTGTCAGGACAACAATAATACGTGTTGTACAGCCAATTGTAATTGATAGTTTCCATGTCCAGCAGACATGTGTGCGGAATGGGCAGCTATGTATGGGGCGTAATTTTTTTGTGGGTACAGAGTGCCTTTTTTTTTTTTTTTTTCAGGTGAGAGTGGTATGTCAGGTAAAGGAAGTCAGTATAGCTGGGGAGGTAGGTTGTGTAGGTCAACAGACAAGACAAACAAGATGTATACAGGGGTGGTGTATGACACGTGTGGGGGGGTTACACAATTGACGGGGACGGATGTTTGGATATCCAGAGCCCATGAGCCCATAGATGGCAACAGTGGAACTGATATCCCCACCCATGGGCAGTTGCCACTGTTCCTTCACTGCCCAGGATGGGGCTGTACTGGGGGCTGTGTAGGCCGGGCAACAGGGATGCCCGTAAGTTGTGCCACCTGTGCCTCAAGCTGGCGTAGGGGCCCAAGAACAGAGTCCCGGATCTCCCTACGCACCACAGTCTGGACGCTACGGAGGGTGAGTGGTGGTTCTCCTCCGGCCACACTTGCAGAGGGGGGACGGGCCCCATCCCCTGCAGTGCTTCCACCCGCAGGTGGCACAGGGCCACCGGAGGAGGGTCCAGACTGGGCACTAGTGCCAGGTGCACTCGCCAACTGAGGTGGGAGAGGTGGGTCCGCTGGAACCCGCCTTCTCTGTCGTCCTATGTTTTGCATTATGTCATGACAGTTTGGGTTAGTAACATACAATACCATTCGCAATTAGTTGTAACAGCATGCATTAGTATTCCCATTAACCAAACACCAAGATATTCACACCATTGAACAGCGGGCATAGCACATGCATAATTTGAACAGCAATACACAGTCCAACAACATGCAGGGTTGATTGATGGCAACAGGCCATCAGGTTTGGATGTATGAACAGGGCAGATGCATCAATGGACATGCAAATATTTATGACCCAACAGGACAAATGTCCAGGGGTGTTAATTGTGATTGCACATACCAATTTCATGTGGAATGGATTATATGTGGTTATAGGGTGGGGTGAAGAAAATATTATTAACACCTTCGAATACCAATACATATGCTGTACATTTCTAATAGCTGCAGATATATACACACTACTGTTCTAACTACAGTTTCCTATATGATAACTACTTCAAGTTGGTGATAGGACTGTTACTGCTACATCAATATACATTTTATTGTTATTCATACACGTTCATATCTGGCTTTGTTCAGCTACATTATTCTGCTACATTTGCTTTATATAGCTACAGACAACTGTGGATGTTTGGTATTTCAGACAATCATACTATCTGCATATTGCAGACTGAGAGCAACATATCCAGATTTTGGGATACACATTCCAGCTGCAGCAACACTTTGAACACATTTCGCAGTTTGGTTCTGCTTGTCACATTCATTTCATTCTGTACTGACTGCAGTATACTTTATTCAGGGGTTATTACTACTTTATTGGTGGATTCATAACTCTTTCTCACACTCTCTCACTTGTTTTCATTTTACTATTCAGGATGGTACTTACTTCTAGGCTTTATTGACATGTTTTACCTGTAGTTATTACAATCCTTTCCAGCAGTCTCACTTCTGTCATGTTTCAGTATTTCAACAGGGATATATTTCACACATGTGATTTGCTCATCTTCTGCAGCAGTACTTTTCAGCCTGCTGCTGGTTGTGTACTATTATATTACAGGTGGGGCATCTTTATTTCAGACTTTATTTCAGACATTTTCATTTTTCTGTTTGGATTACAGACTGCAACACACTTTTGTAATCAAGCAATACTTGCAAACACTCTTACACTGTTACTTGCACATTTTATTACTTAGTGACTACACTGCACTCTTTTGCTAACTGTCATACTTTTATATTTCTTTACAGTTACTGGGAGAGGATTACTGACCTGCCTGGTGGCACAACCACACCAGCCTATCGCCATAGGCTCTGCGGTTCACAGAACGGACACCTGCAGCTGTAATATAAATTAAGTAATATTGGAATACACATCTCCATAATATCAGCTAGTTTAATTTCTTACATACATAATTAAATGTAACTTACTCAGTAGTGGGGCGTTGGGCATTTGCCAGGCCTCCTGGATCCAAAGGTTCAATTTGTCCTGCTTACATCTCTTCAGGTCCGCATGGTGGTGACGGACCTGCTCACCAGTCCTTGGAATCCCTGTAGCAGTGGTGAGATCATGAGCCAACCGGTCCCATGCCTCAGCCCTATATGCTCCCCACAGGACCTGGCCCTGCATGAGTTGGGCCTCATGATTGTGGACTAGGAGCCAGACCATATATCTGGACTCCTCAATGCCCCACCTCTGTGCTCGAAAGCAACTACCCTCACCTACTCCTGACATTCTGGCTGCAAGTTAGTTCTACAATCATTTATGCTGTGTATTCCCGCTTATGGGGCTTATATATGCCGTTTTTCCCACATTTATCTGTGATTGGCCATTTTGGAATTGTATCAACTTCACAAAACCTGCTTTGTCATGCTCCACTTTCTATTCATTCCTATATATTTGCTATTACTGCATTTTTAAGTATAGCTGTCATGGCTTAGTGGTTCAGTACCTTGACTATGGTGCATGGTGTCCTGGGTTTGAACCTGGCCACTGCTTTTTATATTTTATGACTGTCTAAACAGGCTAGGGGGTGTGTCTGTGTAAAGGCAGTTTTGTTACAGCTTGCTCAACGTTGCCCGTTGGTTAGCTTGTTGGCACGGTGCGCAGCTCCGCGCAAATGGGTTACGCTGGTTTGCACTTCATTTGGCTGTCAGCACGCATATTACGCTCAGTTCAGCTAGGGGCACACAGTTTCAGCGTGTTCGAACTCTGCTCAACCCCTGGCACTCATTTTGCACCTGTTAAACCACTACTCACCTTCGGGCACTCATTTTACATCTGTTAAACCACTGATCACCCACGGGCAGATGCACTCACCTTGTTAAACTGTAGCTCAGCTCTAGGCACATCTGGCATTTTTTATTATTTTGTTATCACACATTTCTTCAAAATAAATGGCCTATGTCATTACATTTTACATAAAATATGATTTTATATGTGTACATATATGTCAGGGACTTGTTTTGTGTTTATTTCACTAAAAATAAAAATTGATGTTGTGGGGGCTCGAACAATGACTGCCTGCTCTTCAGCTGACGTCTCTACCGCTACGCTACTGCTTTTTGGCTTACTTCACATATTTAGTTCTTATATGCTTTTCCACTGACTGCTAACTGTGGCTACACGCCGGGCACCCCCGCGCAAACGAGCGCACTCACGGGCAAACATCTTTACAATTTAAAAAGAAAATATAACATGTTCATTTTTATATTTTATGTTCACAGTCTGTGGGGGCATGTGTTGTGTTGTGTTTATTCACATTTCCATGGACTCTGTTGTGGGTGTTTACTTTGGGCACTTTTACTCTTCTGGGGGCGTGTTTGCTTCCAGGGCTCGGCCTATGGGCACGCCCCCTACTGTCTTTCATGGACCGTGTTAGCCTTAGGTGTGATTCAGCATGCCCTCATGCATATGCATGACATGCTGACATCACACCGTTTAACTGCAGCCTCCGTGTAAGCCTTGTATCTCTTACACGGAGGCTTCGTGAATCCTGCCCTATGTGTAAGAGGCAAGATCTGCCCTTAACAAAGCCGAATTGTGTATGATCCACTGTATGGAGGCTCACAATGTTTTTGATTATGACTTCCATGATAATATGCTCCATAGCTTTTTCTATCACACTAGTCAGGCTTATGGGGTGATAGTTCCTGTGGTTCGTTGTGGCACCACCTTTGTGGAGTGGGAGCACTGTATCTGTATGCCATTCTCAGGGTACATATCCAGTAGTAAGGCTAAGTTGGAACAGTGACTTAATGTGAGTGTTCAGTTCTACTCAGAGCTCATGTAGGACACAGCCTGGGACACTGTCCGGTCCCATACATATGCTATTTGCTGTGGAGAGGGCACCTTTCACCTGTGCATCTGTGATGTCAGGGAGGTTACATTAATTTGGGATGGGCATCTGTACCCTTGGGGGGTAAGGGGGGGACATTTGTGCAGACTCTGTCTGCCAGGGTGTAGGCTATGTCCGTAGGTTTTGCATATTTTGTGCTGTTATGCAACAATTCAGAGCATATCTGTGTTGTTTCCACACATACTCCTGACATAACTAAAGAAGGCCTTGTGATTATCTGTAGTGTCTGGACAATTTCACTGTCAAACGTGCAAGTGATGATTACATGAGGGATTGAAGTGTCTTGCCAATACTGTTCAGAGATGTCCTCCCTCTGTGGGATATTGTTCTGTTATGTAGTAGCTTCCTCCTTCTGTTGTACAGCTTATATATGGCCGGGGTCAACCAGACAGGTCTCCTATTTTGGAGGAGTCATGGTTTTATTTGGGATAGCATGATCAATGCATACCTGCAGGTGCTCATACAATGCGTTTGTAAAGGATTCTGCAGATTGGGCTGTATTATCCTCCAGCACGGGGCCTTTGAAGTATTCCACCCCAGTCTTCACAAGTGCAAAGTCTGCTTTTGAGAAATTCTTTACAGTGATTTCCTTGGCTGGGGGTGGGGACGGGATATGGATGTCCAGGGAAAGTTGTTTATGGTCTGATCTTAACAATGAGGGTTCTACCTCTGGTGTGGGACATAGAGTCCCCATGTTGGTGATGATCAGGTCCAATATGTATTCCCCCTTGTGGGTGTGGTGAATGGTTGTGCCATAGCACATGGATCCACAAATTGTAGTGGCTGTAGGGTGATGTTGTTGAGGGCCTGAGTAGTATCCCCAGTCAATATTTGTGTACCTGAAGTCAACCACTATAATGGTGTGTGTGAAGACCTTTATATCCTACACTGTTCCCAGGAAAGCCAGGTGCAGTTCCTGGGTATGGGGGGGGGGTGGTCTGAACTACACACCAAACCAAAAGGCAGTTTTGCACAATGGTAGTTGTATATGTATGGCCTGTCATGCTTAATGCAGTGGTACCAAACCAGAGGTGTGTGTATCTGTGATGTATATGGATACACCCCCTACTTGTGTTGTGTGTTACAAGTCCTGTGGTCACAAAGCATGGTATAGAACATAACCTGGTAGTGCCAGTGAGCATATGTGACCCTGAACTAGGCATCTGTTAATGCACAGATATTGTTATCCCCCATACTGAGGGATAGTAAAAGATGTTACATTCCTCTTTGGAAAGACTGATGATGTCAGCACCCTATAAATACAGCAGAAGAAGAAAAAGCATCCAGTAATGTGAATAGTGCACTGCGCTAATGTGTCTTTCTCAAATATCATAACGTAGCCTGGTAGGGGTTTGAATCCTGCAAACGTTGTGTGTGTGGGAGGGGTGTATGTATGCAATTCTCTGTGAAAGGAGTGGCCTTTTTGAAGACTGGGATAACACACTACAAGATGTACACTCCTCTTTGGAAAGACTGATGATGTCAGCACCCTATAAATACAGCAGGAGAAGTGAAATTATCCAGTAATGCAAATAGCGCGCTCTGTTAATGCATTTCTATCAAGTATCATAACATAGTTACGTAGGAGTTTGAATCCTGCAAACGCTGTGTGTGTGGGGTGGCAGGGGGTTGTGTATGTATGTAATTCTCTGTGAAAGGAATGGCCTTTTTAAAGACTGGGATAACACACTACAAGATGTACATTCCTCTTTGGAAAGACTGATGATGTCAGCACCCTATAAATACAGCAGGAGAAAAAAAAGCATCCAGTAATGCGAATAGCTCGCTGTGCAAATGCATCTCTCTTACGTGTCATAACATAGTTAGGTAGGGGTTTGAATCCAACAAATGCTGTGTGTGTGTGGGGTGGTAGGGGTGTGTGTATGCAGGCAATTCTCTATGAAAGGAATGGTGTTTTTGAAGACTGGGATAACACACTAAAAGATGTACATTCCTCTTTGGAAAGACTGATGATGTCAGCACCCTATAAATACAGCAGGAGAAAAAAATCATCTAGTAATGCGAATAGTGCCCTGTGCTAATGTGTTTCTTTCAAGTATCATAACATAATTAGGTAGGGGTTTGAATCCTACAAATGACATGTGCGTTTGTCGCACACTTTGTCAATGTGTTGTGTGTTTTGCTTTCATTATTGTATGACATATTATTATAACAGTAATTTCAATGCAAACATCAGGTATGTGTGTGCCACATATAGATATGTACCTGTGACCTTTAATAGTTCCTATGTGTGAAGCCTGCCTCATATGATTTCAGTTGTTACCTCTGCCAGCATGTGCCGCAGCTTACCAGACCTTAGGCCATACATGTATGTTGGTGACAATGCAGGCTACTGCAGTGACCTGTGTCCTAGGCCAACTATGTGACACACACCCATGAAAGCTTTGATAGCTTAATGTGGGTGAGGGTTCATGTCTGGAGTATACACAGCAAAGTCTGTGAGTGATGAACATCCAGTGTAGGTGTATGGCAACTGTTGCCGATATGCATACAGACACTGTCTTGCTTACGTGATACACTGAGGGACTGCAGAATACCTTTGGAAATGTGAATATCACAGGATAGACAAGATAACACTTGTCTACATGTACACACCATTACTCGTTCTACATGATGGGTGCTACCACCTACATGGTACTGTTGAAATACTATGATAACTACATGCCAATGACAATGCTACAGTTGCGTTACAGCAATACAGAATGGCTTGGACAATAGGTATCTGTCTGTATGATACCCTTGTGGTGGTTAGGTGTGTCATGTGTAAAATACATTGTAGGCCACTGTATGCATTTGCAGTCATGGATGGACATATCCGTAGTGTGTTAACATGTACGTGAGACTGCTATATGCCAAAGAGTATTGTTCCCAGGGAAGTGTGGGGCTCAGTAAGAATGGCTACTGGTATAGTGTAATACTGCAGGGATATCACTGACACCAGGTTCCTACATCTGTGTATCAGTTGAGGAGACACCATGTAATGACCACGGAATGTCAGGCTATGTAGGCTGTGTATAGTACCAGAATGCAGACCATTGACATATGGAAACCGTATCACCCACAGCATACTGTCAAACCATGTCATGTTCCATGCTAACCATGTTCACAAATGTACACCTGCAACTCTGTGCTGCAAACATCACACATGTACTGTCCACACCCCAACACATACAGACACAGGTACACACAACAGCCATGTGGCACATGTGCAGACAGTACACTTTGGGAATTAACACTGGTGTATACAAAACTACAATGACAATCATAGTTAATGCATCATGCATGCTCGAATATACCCACAACGATATCATTACACTGTACTGTTAACAACATGATATTACTACTACAGTGCTATGTAGTCACCCTGTGCATCAGCACCATGCTATCCTGTTCCTGCATCAATGTTACAGATGGCAGGAGGTGGCACAGTTTCATCATATGCACAGGGTGTGTACTTGGTTTGCCGGAGTCTGCCATTGACACATCCAATCAACATGTATGTGTGTGTGTGTGTGTTAGTGAGGGACAACAGTACAACATGGGGCAATGTTGATGTGATGTGTGTGTGTGTGTGTGTGTGTGTGTGTGTGTGTGTGTGTGTGTGTGTGTGTGTGTGTGTGTTAGCCCTAGGTGTCAGCATTATGTGTGTGTGTATGCTTGCACACAGTTCCACCACGTGGCTGCCATATACGGGTGTTTATGGACAGCCACAGACTGTACCTGTCAGGTCATACAGATCACTGTCTCTGGCCATGGACACTGTACCTGTGCCTGGCAGGGGTGCTACGGACAGTATCAGGTACTAAGGCAGACTGGGTACTGTCATCAGAAGCAGTGGGTTGTTGACTGGACACATGTTCCTGCTGGGACTGTCCAGAGCCATGTGCACGTGGTCTTCTAGAACGGTGTAATGACAGCACAGACCCAGCATTGCTGGGGCTGGTACTGGCACTATGGGAGCGGCTGCAGTTTTGTTGTCGTCCACGATGACTGCCAGCTGATGATGTTGCTGGCATACGTCCACGTCTACGCCTCAACCGTCCTGCACTGTCCTGGCTCCTGGACATGTAGTTGTGGAAGAGATCTAATGTGTCCCCCCAACGTCTATCAATGACCTCGCTGATATTAGATGGCAGCCACAACGTCATGCATAGTGTCATTCATAGCGGTGCGATGTGCTCTAAGCTCCCTCAGACCCTGCATGGTGTACCGTTCCATATGTGCCTGTGCCTGCATTACAGCCCGGAACATAGCTGAGGTTGAAAGACCTCTGTGGGCACATCTGACAGGGGCAGTATGACCACGGATGCTCCCACGAGAACCCCTGGACATCTGCCTGTGTGGTACCATGTCAGGAATCTGGCCATGGCTGCTGTGAGGGGATGCATGTGCCAATGATACCACACTACCCTGGTCAATGCCCACTGTAAGCTGTCCCTCAGCTAAGGACATTGGTGACAATGGATGTATCGGCAGGATGACTGTGCGCATTGATGGGGTTGACTGCTGTGTAGTGTAGATTGGCTGACCAATGACAGACCCTGTCACACCTCCCTATGCCATTACACATGTATCATCATTATCACTATCCCCAGCAGTGGCTTCAGGTTCCCTGCTGCACTCCACCAGAGCAACATCAGAACCTGTGAGAGGAAGATAGGAAACACAGTTTACAAATGTGTACACGATGTTAGCACACATACACACATGCACACATGAACACAAGCGCACATGCACACATGCGCGCATGCACACATGCACACAGGCGCACAGGCGCACAGGCGCACATGCACACAGGTGCACATGCACACATGCACACCTGCACACAGGCACACATGCACACATACACACAGGTGCATATGCACACATGCGCACATGCACACATGCACACATGCACAAATGCACACATGCACACAGGTGCACAGGCGCACAGGTGCACAGGCACACATGCACACATGCACTCAAGCACACAGGCACACAGGCACACAGGCGCACATGCACACAGGCACACAGGCACACAGGCACACTCCTCAGTACAGCAGATACAAACACAGACACACCTGCAATCCAACACATACACAATACTGTTTGAGGGTGGGTGACAGTATCACAAGGAAAAACATCACTGCACATGTGTCAGCATGCAGATTATGTGTTGCACAGGAACATGCAGTGCAAGTGTAGACAGCCCTTGTTAATAACAGTATATGTGTACTTGATGGTTGTGTGTAGTTGTTCAGTGATTGTCTCCACCCTGGGACACAATGTGTACAAGGACATAACAATGTTGTGCAAGTGTTACAAGCTGTGGGTGCATATATTTGCACACACACACACACACACACACACACACACACACACACACACACACACACACACACACACACACAACACATGACGGTGCTTTGCAATAACTGCTATGTGTATTTTTGTGGTCAGTGGAACTGGATGTGGTGTAGTAACATGAGCCATGATCAACATGCTTCTTGTGGTCAGTCAACAATAATAATGTGTGCCAGGCAGGGAGCTAGCATGCTGTGCCTGAAGTGCAGTAACATGACTTACATCCACAATTACACAGCCACTTGTTACATGGGTGTGTAAGGTGGCCAATAGTAAGCATTGCCTAACATGAATGTATTATTTGTTCAAGACTGTTGCACAAAGACATGGTAGGCCTCTACCCCTCAGGTATATTATGTGTGCTGCATAGAGGATAAGTGGGATACTGAAGAGTGGCCATACAGCAGGTGTCATAATTGGACATGTGTAGCAGGCTAAGGTGAAGTGTCTATGCCAAACATGTGTGTGTTGTGTACATGTGTATCAGGTATGCCTATACAATGTCCAGTACTGTGTTGCCACACATGTGTGTCATGCTCTGTGTATTGCATGTGAGTGAGGCAGCTACTGAGAATAATGGGATATGCATAGTCTCACAGCAAAAATGCACAGCATGCATTATGCGTAGGTGTTACATGTGCACACACTACACCTCCATATGACATGCACATTGCATTAGCAATAGTATTGTTATTACACACTCACCAGCATGGATTGGCTGCCTTGCTGTCACTCCAGAGGGACCTGCAAAAATATGACAGTGATTGCCAGTGGCCACAACTGTGCCATTGATACTGTGAGTATGATAAAGTACAGTAGTACAACAGGTGGCTTTCACATGTGTACAGATTATGCTCAGAATATCAATCTTGCAGAAGAATAGGCAGGTTAACAGCTACACACACAGTACATATCTCACACATGCATAAACTACCAGTACAGAGAACAGTCAACTACAGATATGGCATGTTACAAGCACACTCCATTTCAACATGCTGGGTGGCTCCAGCCTCCATGATGACACATGTTAGTGGATGTTGTTGTTGTTGGCCTGGAGCCACAACACTTAGGAGGTGCTCCTCCACACTGGTGAGGGGGGTGGATAGGTACCCCACCACCTGTGGCAAGCTGTTGTCTGTGAATATCAGACGCATGCTGCTGGACATGTCTAATTAAATCACTGCAGTGATGGCGTACCTGCTCATATGTCCAGTTATGCATGCCTATGTCATTTACCCGACAGAAAAGATCTTGCCACAGTGCAGCCCTCTCATGCTGGTTCTGGCTGGTCCTGGAAAACAGCACAGAGAAATTCTGCACCAGGCTCTGGTGGATCTCCTGATCCTCTGCTGCTGTATAAGGTGGGTTACGCTGATGCACCATCAACCTGGAAGGAAAAGAAAAATATGTGAGCAAGTCATGTGGCACACTTAATATTCTAATGTACTGATATCACTTAACTGCCATATATAGCATCTGTCTGTCTATCAGGGGATACACATGTTCGATGCCACATATCAGTGCTCATCCCACAACTGTCTGACAGTACCTGCCACACTCCATACAACAAACTAGTACACACCAGCACTCGGCACACTGTTTGGGATACAATGCACAACCTCACACTGGGGGTATGTATCAAGCTAATGGATGAAGAATTTTGTCATCCCATGCAATGAATGCAATGCACATTTACATTTTAAACGGTAATCCACCCTAGTCTTTGATGCCATACCCCTACCTGACATATGTGCACAGTTGTTAATATAGCCAGCATACTGCTGTCACAGAGTATACATGCTGCCAGGTACACACACATACCCTGTAACACACATGTGATTGCGGCCATGGTACAGGCATCATTACACACACATTACACATACATACAACACACAAATGTATGACGACACAGATGAGCATTAACTGTGTACCTTATAGTACTGTGTGCCCCTACTTACAGATACCTATGCATGAGGTATGTAATCTGTGCAGACTACAGGAAACACACCAGACAGTGTTACCAGGGAATGTGAACATACACCATACTGTAGTGTTTAGGCTTACAACTTCAGGTAGTACAACAGTTCATATGTGAGCTGGATTCAACAGCAGTACCACTTACTGAGCATACATGTATTGCTTCTGCCTACAATGGGACACCGCAGTCGTACACAGGGAACTACAGCACAACATATGCCAATCTACTATGTTTGCATCCCGATAAATGACACATCTTTCTCTGGCCTCACACCTACGACACAAACTACCATGACAGACACAAACACACGCTAAGCTATCACACCTTTACAGACCTTGCACACAGTCAGTGTCACACTGATTCAACCTTACATAGCTAGTATTGCACTGAGTACATGTGTGTGTGCATTGTGTCATAGGTAGGTACTATGCTATTGGCCCTGGGCCTAGGGCAGCCTAGCCATATGCTACTCTGCCCTTTGGGACACATGTAATGTGATTTTACTTGCTCCTGTGAAACGGTTACACAGAGGTGACTCACAGGGCATATTACCTATCTTCATAACATTCATCAGGGGTATGTATGACATCTACTAATAAGGAGCCGTGTTTGTTAATGCTGGGTGGTTTAGTCCAGGGTATGGCATATTTGTGTATAGAAACCTGTACCTCCAGCATGTGCTGTTTAGTGCAGTGACAAGGATTAGGGCCCTAGGTCATGTAGGCTGGACGGATTGTGAGGTGTTGCCATGGTGGTTGGCCGACTGGTATGGGTGTGACATAACTCTGTATGTCCAGCAGTGGTAACCTCTGTCTAGGAACTATGCAAGGCACTCTAGCTATGGTTTTGTGAGTCAGTCTGCATAGGGAATGTGTTTGAGGGTATTATCAGTCTTTGTTAGGTATGTCTGTGGCCTTTCCACTTGCTGTAGTTCTCATGGGAGGTACATACTGCATAGGACATTGTGAGGTGTAGAGGGGCACACTGACTTACATTTCCCTAGCTGACACACCTTTTGTGATGACACGTACCATGCACAGGGATTACAAGACTAGTGTGCCACTGTGGATATCAAAGGGGAGGCTATTTTACACCTGTGTCCCATGTTCCCTTCTGACACCTCCAGTGGTAGGCAGGCAACCACCTATGTGGTAGTTAGTGGGTAACATGTTTTGGAATGGGGTATGGTACTGCAGTATCAACACTGGTGTTCAGTCCATGCCTTGGTCACCAGGCACCTGTTGCAGAACATCTGCCCCATGTCCCCTCTCTCACTCTCTTTTATATATATATATATATATATATATATATATATATATATTTATATATATATATATATATATATATATATATATATATATATATATATATATATATATATATATATATATATCATATATACATGTATATATATATATATATATATATATATCATATATACATATCATATATACATGTATATATATATATATATATATATATATCTATATACATGTATATATATATATATATATATATATATATATATATATATATATATATATATATATACACACCGCTCTATATAACCATATATATATATATATATATATATATATATATATATAGACATTCATATCTATCTGTATATATGTATGTATCTACATATATATCTATATATGTATGTATCTATTATATTATATGTATATACATATTCTATCTATCTATCTATCTATCTATATATCTCTATCTATCTATACATACCTATCTATATATATATATATATATATATATATATATATAGATTATGTATATATATATATATATATATATATATATATATATATATATATATATATATATATATATATATATATATATAGATTATGTATATATATATATATATATATATATATATATATATATATATATATAGATACACACTTCTAAACATCCATTGCTGTACATATACATGCACATGTAGGCACATAGACTGCCCACCTTTCATGGTGGGAATATCACTTCTGAAACAGTTGTGAGACATACCATTCTGTAATGATATTGCACAGTGTTGTGCAGAATGCATTATACTGTCCTAAGGCCGTATAGCTGTAGCAGGCCTCACTGGCTCAGTCCCACAGACGTTCACCACCACATGACATATACCTGCACTGCATGCTTTTTTCAAAGCCACACACTACAACCTATATTGAAATGTGCACATAGCAACCTTCAACTACATATGTATGTCCAGCCTTCACTAACAGTTGCAGTATGTCCCTTGCCCTATGCACATTTGCATATACATATAGATATAGACTGCTAACACATATGGAAGGTTCACAGTATGTAGATTATTAGATTATGTAGTTTACATTACCTTTGTCTCTGACAGATTTTTTCTTTTGGCTTGCTGGCCGGCTTGCTTGCTGGCCTGCTTGCTGGCTTTTTTTTTTTTTTTTGGTCTTTGTCTCTGTCTCTGTCTCTGTCTCTGTCTCTCTCTCTCTCTCTCTCCCCCCAGTTGCTGCAATGATATTATTGCATGTGTGGACTGGCAGTTCAGGCTGCTTTTGTAGGTATCTGCACATGTGCATGTGATGGCCTCTGCACCAATTGGTAGCCAGCATTTAGTAATTGCATGCAGCCTGCTGTGTGGTAATTGCAGTTCTCACTGTGATTTCAGGACACTGCTATAAAATGACAGGTTAGGTAGGTGTAGGCCTTTCAGTTTTGCAAGGTGGGGACCATGCTGGTTTGCTGTGGACACTGTTGTGTCAGTCAGAAGGTTGGTATATCTCTCATATCTGAGGCTGTGTTGTAGCCACTGAAATGCATGTTGTACTGAAACCTGACTGTTGCTTCTTCCAGTGCACTCTTCTCAGTGTGTATGTTAACTCACACCTGCTAATGCTAACACTGTTTACATGGGAGTATGTACTTTTCTGTGGGATTTGTGGATTAACTGGCATACAACAGTGGTTCTTGCAATGTGTTGCTATGGCTTTTGTATTTTCCCTTTACATTCACTCCTTGAATGCCTGATATTTGTCTTTACTGGAATGTGTTGCTATGGCTTTCCTATTTTCCATTTACATTCACTCCTTGTAATGCATGATATATTTCTTTCAGCACTAAGTTGTTATATGTTTGCTGTGGCTTGGTGGTAATTCATGCAGTCTGGTGAGCCCAAGGTTTGGGATTTGACACTTACAAAGGTATTTTATTTTGCTGCTGAGCAGTACTGGGGCCTTGTCATAAAGATTGAATAAGGCACTTTTAAACAGTTGTAAGCGGGAAGCAGGAAGTCAGTGGGGACACCAGCTAGGGATGTGTAGGCTGGGTGTAGGGAAGGTCCATAGCTGCACATTTCTTTAACTGCAATAGCTGTACATATGTTTGACATTTGCTGTGACATTTGAAACCTTCCACCCCTGAGAGAGGGGTGAGGACAACTAAGTATATTGTACTAACAATTATGAATATCAGGCACATGCAGTGCTTGTGAACTGCTATACTGTCATTAGTATGTTAGATGGCTACATCCTTTGATATTTCTGTATTATACTCCTACATAAGGGCATGCTTGTGGAAGTAATTCTACAGCTATTCGCAGAGTGTTTAACAGCAGACAGGCTGATATGCCTGTGTGTTTCTGACACTTCCAGGCCTCAGATACTCTCAGGTATATATTTGACCAGCCTCAGGGAAAGGTACATATTAGTGGGATACACCCGTGATATATTTCAGATATTCTGCAGTTGTGATTGTGGGGTATTTTGAGCATATGTATTACTACACCATTTCTGACATGCAAGTAGTGTCTACTGTAACTTATTGACAGTTACCATTACGTGGGATTCCCCACCTTTCTGCCTACTGTGAGTACATTTCACAGGGATGCAGTGGGGCACAGGTAACATTTGTTTGCAAATCAGGGACATCCCTGTAAATCAGTCACAGTTGGGAGATCTGGCCTCTTACCTATTCAAATATGATGGTGTTTATCCTGCACTGATACTGTGTGGGGTTTGTAAGGTGCTACTGTAACATTATTACCTACTAACATGGCTGTTTCTCTTATCACACTACTGTAATGCAATTCCGCAAGAATTTCCAGTAAAGATACACAGAACAAGCTTTGTGTAATGGCCTTCCTATTTTCCCTTTACATTGACTCCTTGTATTTCATGATATATTTATTTCAGCACCAAGTTCTGGGATATCTGCTGTGGCTGAGTGGTAATTCATGCAGACTAGTGTTTCCAAGGTCCTGGGTTCGAGAGTGACAGGGGTATTTTATTTTGCTGATGAGCAGACTACAGGCCTTGTCATACAGAGTGACTAAGGCACTTTTAAGCAGTTGTAAGTGGGTTTGCACGAGTTTGTGCGATGCTTATCTATGCTTAGCTAAGCGCACACAAGCGCACACCCGCTGACTACTTCTTAAATGTGCTTACTCCAGCTAACACCCGCGCTATTTTCTTTTAAAGAAAAGAAAATGGGGAAATAGGAAAGTGGTGAAAAAGGGGGCACAAAGAGGGTAGGACAGTAGGAAAACAAGCTCGGGGTGTGCAGGAAGGATGTAGGAAAGGCCCATAGCTGCCCACTTCTTTACCAGCAACAGCTGTGCATATGTTAGAAATTTAGAGTGAGATTTGACACCTTCCACCCCTGAGAGAGGGGTGAGGACAACAAAATATGTTGTACAGCCAACTGTAATTATCAGTTTACATGTCCAGCAGACATGGATGTGAAATGGGCAGCTATGTATGGGGCGTAATTTTTTTGTGGGAACAGAGTGCCCTTTTTTATTTTTTTTCAGGTGAGAGTGGAATGTGAGGTACAGGAAGTAGGTATATTTGGGGAGGTAGGTTGGGGAGGTTAACAGACAAGACAGACAAGACACATACAGGGGCGGAGAATGACACATATGGGGGGGTACACACAATTGATGGGGACGGATGTTTGGATATCGCAAGCCCATGAGCCCACAGATGGCAACAGTGGAACTGAGATCCCCACCCATGGGCAGTTACCACTGCGCCTTCACAGCCCAGGCCGGGGCTGTGCTGGGGGCTGGATAGGATGGGCAGGCACACCCATGAGTTGCGCCACTCTCGCCTCAAGCTGGCGTAGGGGATCAGTCACAGAATGCCTGATCTCACTACGCACCACAGACCAGACCCTATGGAGGGTGAATGGAGGCTCTCCACCGGCCACACTTGCAGAGGGGGGATGAGCCCCATCCGCTGCAGCACTTCCACCCAAAGGTGGCACAGGGCCACCGGAGGAGGAGGTCCCGGCCTGGGCACTGGTGCCAGGTGCACTCGCCAGCTGAGGTGGGAGAGGTGGGTCCGCTGGAACACGCCTTCCCTGTTGTCCTATGTTTAGCAGTATTTTATGGTATTTTGGGTTAGTAACAAACAACACCATTCAAAATTAGTTGTAACAGCATGCATCAGTATTCCCATTAACCAAACACACATGAATTCCGAACATTGAGCAGCAAGCATAACACATGGATATTTAGAACAACAGTGGACATTCCAACAGCATGCAGGGTTGATTGGTGGAAACAGGCCATCAGGTTTGGATATGTGAACAGGGCACATGCATCAACGTACATGCAGATATGTATAAACCAACAGGACAAATGTCCATGGGAATTAATTGTGAATACACATACCCAGTTTGGTGTGGAATGGCATAATTTGTGAAAATAGGGTAGGGTGGAGAAATATTACATTAACAATGTAAACTACCTATACATATACTGTACATTCCTAGAAGATGCAGATATATATCCCCTAAATGTATTAGTACAGTTTCCTGTATGTAACCTTAGGAATGTTGGTGATGGGGATGTTACTGCTACATTAATATACATTCCATTTTTATTCATATATGTTCATATCTGGCTGTGTTCAGGTAAAGCATCCTGCTACATTTAATTTATATGGGTCTAGACAACTGTGGATGTTCAGCATTTCATACAACCATACTATCTCCATAATGCAAGGGTACAGCAACATATCCAAATTGTGGGATGGACACAGTCCAGGTTCTATACTTTATTATATACATTTCACTCTTTGGTTGTGGCTGTCTCATTCATTTCATTATGTAGTGAATGCAGTATACCTTTATTCCAAACTTATTACAGATTTCTTGGTAGCTTCAAACTCTCTTTCTCACACTCTCTCACTTATTTTATATTTACATTTCAGGATAGTACTTAATTCTAGGCTTTATTAACATTTATTACTGGGTTACAACAATCCTTTCCAGTTGACTCACTTATTTCATATGGCAGAATTTACAAGGATGTATTCGACAGTTGTCTTTCCTTTGTTGATTGATTACAACACTCATTTTCAGGCTGAAGCAGTTATCTGATATCACAATACAGGTGGAAACACTATTTGAGACTTGTTTAATCTTTATTACTGGATTGCAATACTCTTTTCCAGGCTGCATCACTTATCTAATCTTACAATACTAGCAGAATCTTTCTTCTAGGCTTATTTGACCTTTATTACTGGGTTACAACACTGAACTCTTTTACAAGCTGTCCCACTTATATTCTATAACAATACCAGCAGAATAATTACTAACCTGCCTGGTGGTGCAACCTCGCCAGCCTATCAGCATAGGCTTGCCGATTCGTGGAACGAACACCTGCAGCTGTAATATAAATGAAGGAATATTGTAACATACCTATCCATACTATAGGCTAGGATAGCATTTCTTACATACTTAATTACATGGATACTTACTCAGTAGTGGGGCATTGGGCATTTGGCGGGCCTCCTGGATCCATCGGTTCAGTTGGTCCTCCTTTCATCGCTTCAGGTCCGCATGGTGGTGATGGACCTGTTCACCAGTCCTCGGAATGCCTGTGGCACTGGTGAGATCATGTGCCAACCGGTTCCACGCCTCTGCCTTATACGCTCCCCATTGAACCTGGCCCTGCATGAGTTGCGCTTCATGATCATGGACTAGGAGCCAAACCATATATTTTGACTCCTCAACACCCCACCTTTATGCTCTAAAGCAATTTCCCTCTCCTGCACCTGCCATCCTGACTGCAAATGGGTACCACAATCAGTTATAGTGTGTATTCCTGCCTATGGTGCTTATATATGCCGGTTTTCCTGCACTTATCTGTGATTGGCCATTTTGGATATTTCTCTGCTTACAGCAAACCTGCTTTGTCATGGTTATATTTTCATTCATTCCTATATGTATGGTAATACTGTATTCCTTAATGCAACTGTCATGGCTTAGTGGTTCAGTACTTTGACTATGGTCCACAGTATCCTGGGTTCAATCCTTGCCATTGCTTTTTTATTTTACTACTGTCTTGACAGGCAAGTAGGTGTGTTTGTGTAAAGGCGACTTTGCTACAGCTTGCCCAACGTTGCCCGATGGTAAGCTGGTTGGCGCGCTGCACAGCTCTGCGCAAACGGCTTACACTGGGTAATGCGTTATTTAGCCATAAGCACTCATATTAAGCTGGGTAAAGCATTGCCCAGCTACGGGCACTCATATTGAGCTTGTTAAAGCACTGCTCAGCTATAGGCACTCATATTAAGCTTGTTAAAGCACTGCTCAGCTACAGGCACTCATATTATGCTCGTTAAAGCACTGCTCAGCTACGGGCACTCATATTGAGCTTGTTAAAGCACTGCTCAGCTACGGGCACTCATATTGAGCATGTTAAAGTGCTGCTCAGCTACGGGCAATTATGATCCTTTTTATATCTACATAATATAGGTTTTGTTCAGAAATACATGGGCCATTTCATTACATTTTACTTAAATTAAATTTATATATATCAGGGAATTGTTTCATACTTATTTAAAGAAAAATGGAGGGGGATGTTGTGTTGCTCAAACCGTGACTACCTATTCTTTGGGTGACGTCTGTACAGCTACGCTATTGCTACTTTGCTTAATTTGCATATGTAGATCTTATATGCTTTTCAATGTCATATCTGCTAACTGTGGTTGAGCGAAGGGCATACTCGCGCAAATGCGGGCAAACATTTTGGAAGTTATAAAAAAAAAAGGAAACTGCTATTTTTACATTTTACATATTTTCAGTAGGGTTTAGTCTGTGGGGATGTATGGTGTTGTGTTCCTTGACATTTCAGCGGACTCGCTCGTGGGTGTTTACTTTCAGGACTCTGACTCTTCTGGGGGCGTGTCCCTTTGCTGTACTCGGCAATTGGACACGCCCCCTACTTTCCTACACCGACCGTGTTAGACTTGGGTATGATTCAGCATGCCTCATGAATATGCATGGAATGCTGACGTTATACCGTTCAACTGCAGCCGCCGAGTAAGACATATTAAGTCTAACACGGAGGTTTCGTGAATCCGGCCCATAGACTTGTACAGTCTCAGTTGTTTGTACATGTGTTGCTTACAGATTTATTGCAATGTGTGATCACACAACCAGTTATGAGTATTGTTTGCACCACTGCAGCTCTGTTTTCGATTGTGTTCATCCTCTCTTATCTGTGCTGTACCTCAGATATGTAATGTATAGATCATTTTGTATCATTGTCCTTTAATTATATGATAAGATGACATGATATTGAAAAACAGTTTTCAGCAAAGGCAGGAGAGTTTGGCTATTAGTGAACAAAAATGAGAACTGTGTGCTGCTCACTTCCATTTAAAAGCTTGCTACAGTTACTTCTACACTTTGTAAGTATATCTGTGTGACAAACCCCGTGAGGGTAAAGTAGTCTGAACTGCTGTTGTGTCTTCCTTCTCCCTCACACTAATCATTCACAGTTGCAAGCCATTAGCAACTAACACAAATGTAGTGCCTAAACTATGGGCCGGATTCACGAAGGCTTGCACGGAGTCTAAGACTAGAGTAAGACTCCATGCAGCCAACATGTCTGCCGAGCGATCCAGGAACAGCCGGCAGGGGTGTGCAAGAGAGCTCCTAAAACGACTCTTACACGGACAGGGTTAGGTTATGCAAATTACCTAATTTGCTGCTGAAAGCTATGCAAATGAGGTAAATTTGTGATCCAGGAAACACTAACCTGTCCGAGTAAGAGTAGTGTTATTTGCAGAAATGTACTCAGTTGTCAACTGAGTACCATTCTGCAAATAGTAAAACGGAGCCGTGACAGCTCCAAATAAAGGATGCATCCAGTTGAGGAAGCATGCCAATGGCCAAATATACGGCCATTGGCATTTTTTCCCGTTGCAAAATAAAAAAATTAATTTTTTTTACCTCGATCTCCGATGTTTAAGCGTAGTGCAGTGCCGCGCAAACATGCTGTGCTCTAAAAACCAGAAAACCAAAAAATAAAAGGCACAAATAGGGAATTTATTCAACATATTAATCTGCCATGCAAGTGAATGGCAGGCTGAAGACAACATGGCTACTGAGTAGAGGTTGCTAAGGGGGAAGCTCAGTCTGAGAGATGTAATTAAGCATTAGTAGGCAATTCTATGCAAATGAGGATAAGGATAGTGAATCCCAATATTCCCTGCTATGTGAACCATGTCCCTAGAGTGTAAGAGTAGGAAAAAGGGAGTAACAGAGTAGGAGATGGGTGACATCATGAGGGTGTATGTATGAAAAAGACTGTAAGCTTATTGGAGCAGAGTGGCATGTGGTTGCTGTTAGTTACTCAGGACTAAAAGAGGTGTGTCTACAGTTGTCTAAACTGAAATCAAG
Organism: Protopterus annectens; assembly: GCF_019279795.1. Lineage (NCBI taxonomy): Eukaryota > Metazoa > Chordata > Ceratodontiformes > Protopteridae > Protopterus > Protopterus annectens. Next base: position 428,842,224 of record NC_056731.1, on the reverse strand, counting down.
AAACTGAAGGTGTATGCCGTGGCTATCACTAAAGTTTCTTGCAAAGCTGCTTACGCTGTGTGCGCACGTGTAAACCCATCTAAGCCTGTGTGTGTGTGCCCATGTAAGCCTGTGTAAGGCCGTCTAAGCTAGTATACATGAATGTGCACCCACCTAAACCTGTGTAAGCCTGTGTAAGCCTGTGTGTGTGTGCGTGTGAGCGTGTTTGCGCTTGTTTGCACGGCACTGCCCCCTGTGGAAACAGAAATGGGAAAAGGAAAGAAAGGAAGTAGTAGAAAGTTAACCAAGGAGAACTAGCAGAGCTGCCAGGTGAAATCAATCAGAATCAGCCAATTACACAGGCAGTACACTAGCCAGCCCAGCCCAGCACCTAAACCTCTACAAACAACATTCCCCCATGTTTTTCTCAGAAACACTGCAACATTACAGTCAACAAAGAGAAGTGAAAACTTAAAAAGCTTAAACTGAGACATAAAAATGTTAGGGGCTGCCATTGCTGTTATAAAGCAACATGTGCAAGATGCTGAAGGTGGTGCATTGTGAATGCTGCTGAGCAACCCACAGTGAGGAGATGGAGAAGAGTGTACAGACCCAGGGTAACCTACCAGGGGCAACATGAGCTGGAGATAGTGGAGCACTATAGAGTGGACAGAGAGCTCCTGCAGTAAATTGTTGAGCTGTGCAGGCCACGCCTCACACACAGAACCAACAGAGGGGAACCCATCCCAGTGGAAAAAGGTATGTGTTGGCCTAAGAATACTAGCAACAGGTACCTTCCAGAGACCAACTGGTGATATGATGGGGATTTCACAGGCATCAGCATCAAGGGTACTGCACCAGTTCCTGAATGCCATGTCAGCACATGTCGGTGATCATGTATATTTCCCCAATTCCCGTGAGGTACTGGCCAGCAATATGCATCTCTTCCAGCAAATAGAGGAATACCCTGAGGTAGTGGGTGTAATTCACTAAACACACATACACATCAAAGCACCAGCTGGTGTGCGGGGTAGGGCCTACATCAACCACAAGGGCTTCCACTTCATCAACTGCCAGGTCATGTGTGATGCCCAGGGCATAATACTGAATGTGTGTGCTGGCTGCCCTGGAAGCTACCACGATTCCCATATCTGGCATCTGTTGCAGCTGTACCAGACATTTGCAAATGGGGACATCCCTGGCAGTCACCTAGTGGGGGATGCTGGATACACACTGGAGCCGTGGCTGATGACACCCATCAGAAATGCACACACACCTGAACAAGAACTCCATAATGAGGCACATGCACAAACACGAAATGTAATCAAGCATGTGTTTGGGATGCTCAAGTCATGGTTCTGGTGCCTGGACACATCTGGTGGAGCCTTGCAGTACTCACCAACTACATGTACCCAAATTGTCACGGTATGTGCCATGCTACACAATCTGATCCTGCGAAAACAGCTGCAGCAGGAACAGCATGGGGCAGGGCCAAACAGCCCCCCAGCATTGCCAAAGCTTGCACAGGCACAGCGTGACTCGGAGGAACAACCTGAGTCTGCCACAGTAGGCAGAAGGAGGCATGCCCAGTATGCCTTGTCCTTGGCAAAGAGGCAATGCATAGCACATACACTGGCTCAGTAGGAACCCTGGAAATGATACCTCTCATTGACTCGCACATAAAATAAAAGGGATGCCTAACTTGACCTACCTGTTTCCAAACATGTATAGGGAGTGTAGTATGTGCATCCGACATAGGCAGCCCTGCAGCACCACCTGAGGCATGATTGCCATGTTTTACTCAATATAAATCAGTGCTAAACAGCTTTTATCAATATCTAGTATATGTAAACAAAATGGCTCATGCAATGTTGGCCAAGGTCGGCCAAAGCTGAGCAAAGTCAGTTAAACATGCTCATATCTGCTTTACTGTACCTTAAGCAGTCTGGTCTGGCCAGCATGAAAATAAAAAGCAGTGATAGGGCTTGAACCATGGATACTGTGCACTATAGTCACAGTACTGAGCCACTAAGCCGTGATAGCATTACAGTGGTACAGACACAGCAGGACAATTGTACACTAATGCAAACACAAAGCAATGCTGTATCATGCCCCTAATGAGGCAAATGGGTAACCTCACTGACATGCCTATGCAGACACAGAACATCAGGCCAGGCGTTGTGATGTGGGTTGTGTAGGCTATGAAGTCGCAAGCTAATATATGTGGCAATGGATGCTAAGACCTGTAGTACACTAGTATGCCTCAAGCCAGTACGATAGGCAACAGTACAGACAGTAATGGTGTCCTGTACATAGCAGTGCAGGCACAGCAAATGTGTATAAGTGTCAGGTGAAACCCACATCCTATGTACACCCACAGTAACAATCTGGTGTACCTACGGTTAGAAATGTACAAATAATAGCTGTCCCCCCTGTATGCAGAAATGTTGATAGGTCTATGCAAAGTGTCTCATGGAAGCCCTGCAGGCACAGCATGATCCCTGTTGATCTATGACACAAAGGTGAGCCCTGCTGTAAAAATACACCTTGATTTACCATACACATATGGTATAAATGTGTATACTGTGCGTGCTCACACACTCCAACAAATGTAGTGGATTTCAGTCTGCATCACACTGAAAGGTCATACTGGGCATGCTCACACACTTAAACAAGCGAAGAAAATGTCAGGCAGGAAGATACTGAAAGGTCATACTGGGCATGCTCACACACTTAGGCTAAATATGGATGTGATGATAAGGGATCTATGGACAAATGTGTATAGTCATCTCTACTTCCAGAAACACATTCACAAAGTGGTCTGAAAATCCTGCTATGTGTACACATAAACTGGCAAGGTCTGTGCATGTAGGTCAAAGGAGGTCGCCACTACTCAGCGGTCATCAGACCTGTCAGAGACTACCACAACACACTTGCAAGGAATCTGACTAGGCACGTTCATCAACTAGAAAGAACAATGAATAACCTTAACAAGAGGATTACTGGCCTCAAATAGTTGCCCCATGCAACAAGAATAAATGTAACCCAAGCTGTACTCAGTGGCATACTGTCTACGCAGTAGATCTCTGCCCAACAGACAGGTCCTTGTCATGGTTACACTCAGAGCTGTTCTGAGTTACAGCTCAATGGCACTAAATATACAGAGCCAACTGATATTGGCAACATCCTGGCAGATAGGATCAGTGTTAACTTTACTCCCCTCTCACCCATGAAACAGCACATGTCTATAATGGAAGACTGCAAAGTTGCTGTCATCATGGCTGCACAGGTAAAAAACACTCTCCGAAGCCAGTATCACAGCAGCCATGGGACTAGGTAACTTTGCAGGCTGTGTAGTATCTACTTCCCTGAAGTAAACATTAACATGGAAGTTCTGTGGCTACTGATGTTTCCAGAGGACTGCAAACTAGGAGCCATCATTGTAAACAGTAAAGATGTGGACATTCTACAAAAGGGCCTCACTGAGACAGATGGCTGTTGTCCAAGCCATGGGCTGAAGCTCAATGCCAAAAGGTGCATTATCATCACCTTTGTTAAAATCTCTGTAGCCAAGAACTTTAACATAGGTGGTAGTATACCTCACACTTTAAGTGTGACAAGAGACCCTGGGTCACGGGTGGACAGTGGATACAACTGTGATAAGCACATTCCCACAGTAGTCAGGAAACCCTCTTATGTGGCACACCTCATCACAAAATGTGTCTCATGCAGAATAAAAGAGGACATTGTTCCCCTCTACTCACCACTCACTAGAACTATAAAAGAGTACAACACCACTGTTGCTATGTACCTCACAAGACAACTACAACAACTGGAAATCCAGCAGCAATACCTCACAAAGAGCATTAGTGGCCTGAAATACATGCCATACACAGACCATTGCAAAATGCTCCATCTGTACTCCCTTGCATATCGCCTACTCAGAGGTGTTCACTGCGTAACATCCAAAGCTATTTCAAACATGCAGCTGTTGGATATGATCCACATAAAACACTCACAATCACCCTGACCTTTGGACCCAAGACCATGATTGAAATACAAAAGGAAGTGGTGTAGCCATTTACCTTATGGATATCCACACCTCCAGGTTACTGCCACAGCATGAGGCCTTGGAGACCATGCAAGTGCAACTAACATTGGGCAAAGCTGCCCATCAGATTTTAGCCTGCTACAGATCATGTACCTTGTCTCAGGAACCTCACTCAGTATTCTGGAGAACAATGGCAAATATAAAGGTCCTATCAAACACCATTATATGAGGAGATTACAACTACCCAAACAATGAGTGGGTGAATTACTCGTATACAATGTCCTTTGCCCAATGTGTCCTAGAGTTAAGAAACTCTAACACCATGGAGCAGCTGGTCAGCACGCCCACTAGAGGTGACAACATACTGGACATGATCATCACCAACTTGGGGTACCAGTGTTCCACAACAGAGATAAACCCCTCGCTGGTAATATCAGATCATTAAGTAATCACACTGGACATCCACATCCCACCCCCACACCCAGTCAATGAAACCACTGTGAAGATATTTTCAAAAGCAAACAGCACACTTCCCAAGACCAAAGTGGAAAGTCCCAAAGCCCTCTTGCTATAGGATAATGGTATACAATCTGCCATATTATTTACAAGTGCATCCTATGAGCATCTACAGGGATGCATGGATTGAGACATCACAAATAAAACCAAGATGCACTCCTCCAAAAATAAGAAAACAATCTGGTGGTCATTGCCCATAAATAAGCTAGACAACAGAAGGAGGAAACTAACACCTGATAGAGCCAACTTCACTAAAGGAAAGGCATCACTGATGATTATTAGGATGAAACAATGATCGCTCATAAAATAATCCAAGCACAGTTTCTAAAGACAAATTGCCAAGGAATCTAAGAATAACAACCACAAAGCCTTCTGTAGCTATATCAGACATGTAGGTGTCAACTTCCAAATATGCTGTCAGCTACTGAAAAAAGTAATGACATACACCAAACCAACTTTCATTGCCCACACCCAGGGGGACAAGTGCAGTGTAAACTCCCCCTCATCACCCCCAAAAGGGTCTGTGTCTATCACAGAAGGATGCAGAGACACAGACGTCATGGACATGCATGTAAAGACAGCCCTCACCAAAGCTAAGAGCATAGCATCAATGTGACTGCAAGTTGTCCCAGGCTGCGTCTTACACTAGGCCCACAAATAACTACACCCTCACCTACATTCACTGTCCAGACTCAAGCGTATCACAGGCTATGTAACCAAAGAATGGGATACACTAACAGTCATCCAGCTCCACAAAGGGTGTGCCAAAACAGAACCTGGAAACCATTGCCCAACATGTGTACTCAGCCTGGTCTACAGAGCTATTGAGCAAATCATCATGGAACCCATACACTGAGACATTGGAGATCTCCAGACACTGGACTCTACACAACTTCGCCTTGTTAAAGGCATAGCCTGGCTCCCAAACCTAGTTGACTTATTTACCATGAACATAGATGGAGGTGAAAGTAGTCCACACAGCCCACCTGGACCTCACTAAGGACTTACCACACCATTCCCCACTCAGTCATCATGGACAAGTGTACCAGCTTGAACATGAACAGCTATGTCACAGGATGGATGGCCAAGTGGCTCACAGATCAAACACAAATGTTCATAGTTGCGGGTGCCATGTCCAACTCTAAGCCAGTCACAAATAGCATCACACAGGTATTGGTCCTGGGACCCCACCTGTTCAGTCGATACTGCTCAGAGGTACAGGTAAGCTCGGCAGGTGTAAGGCTGAACAGATTTGCAGATGACTGGAAACTGTGGTCCATAATTGACTATACATCTGACACAGACATCCTCCACATGTGTCTTACAGAGACAGATACCTGGTGTCAAAACAATGCCCTCAAGCTGAATGGCAAAGAATGCATAGTCATCCCCTTTGGGTAATACAAAGTGCACACAAATTACCACATAGGTGGTAATCCAGCATGTACGGAGAAAGTAATTATGGCCCTGGGGCACAGGTAGATAGTAAACTCACCTTTGATGATCACATGGCCAAAGTGTTTAGACATTTGTTCAATGTAGGCCATCTAATGTCACCTACTGTTACACACTTTGTATAGTCTGATGATGTCACCATCCTACAAATATACCTGTGGAAAAGAAATCCCCCTGTAATATGTATAGTGCGTCATGTTAATGCATACTCCTTTAGTATCATGAAGTAATTAGGTAGGGGTTTGAATCCTTCAGTGGGTAACTGTTTGTGTATGTTCCCCTTGGGAAGGAGCAAACTTTTAGGAAAGTAGTGAAACACCTCCAAAGTGGTAATGTAACCTTTGTCAAGTCTGATGATGTCACCATCCTACAAATATACCTGTGGAAAACAGAACAGCTAGTAATGTACATAGTGCGTCATGTTAATGCGTACACCTCTAGTATCATGAAGTAATTAAGTAGGCGTTTGAATCCTGCACTTGGTGAGTGTGTATGCTGTATGTGTGTGACACTGTTGGGCAATGTGTTGTGGGTTTTGCTTTTACCACTGTATGACATATCAGTATGCATTGCATATGTGAGCTAGCTGTGTGTCAAATACATATCTGTACATATTACCTCAATGATTGCATGTGTGGGAACCCTACTTTCTCCAAGAACACAGCTGTCATCCTTGCCAGACTGTGCTGCTGCATCCCAGACCTTAGGTCACATCTGTATGCTTGTGACAAGGCCAGCCACTGCAGTGATCCCTGGCCTAGGTCATCTGTGTCACACAAAGTCATTATGATTCCTACTGGAATGTGTGAGTGAGGGTCTATGGCCGAGGTATATGTCAGACCTGTTCAAACACAGCAAAGTCTGTCCATGATGACTATTCATAGGTGTAGAACAAACTGTGGATATGCATGCTGGCCCCTTATTGCTTATGTGATCCACCAAGGGATTCCAAAATACCTTTGGAAATGTGATTAACAAAGGAGAGATGACATAACACTTGGTTGCATGTACACATCGGTACCTGTTCATCATGCAGGTGGCTACTACCTATGTGGTACTGTGGGGATAATATGTTCCTTATAGGTGGATGACTATGCTTAGTTTGGCTTATAGCTTTACAGCATGGGTTTGACAACAGGCATCTGTCTGTATGATACCCTTGTGGAGTATGTGTGTGTCATCTGGAGAATGCATTATAGGCCACAGTATGCATTACCAGATGTGGACAGACATATCCCTACTGTGATTGCTTGTACCTAAGAGAGCTACATGGCAAACAGGAGTGGTCTCAGTAATGGGTGCAGGTGAATACCAGTGGTTACTGGCATTGTATAGTACCTGAAGGATCCAAATGTTGCTGTGTGTCCTACATCTGTGTGTCAGTTGTCAAGACATCATCTAATGATTGGTTATGGTCAGGCTGTTGAAGTGATGTATACAACCAGAATGCAAAACAATGACAGATAGTAACAGTATCACCCACAGCACAGTGTCAAACCATGTCATACACACATGTGTAGTCAGGTTCCGGAATGTGTGTAGTACAATGCATACTGGCCACCAATAGAAACTATGGAGTGTTACTGTGTAATACACAGCATGTCACCCTGGCCATGTGTCCACTATGCACGTACATGCAGACAGTGCACCTCCACCATGTTCACAAATGTACACCTGCAAATCTGTGCTACACACATCCCACACATACTGTCCACTCTCTAACACATGCTGCCAATACTGCACACATCAGCCAAGTGGCACGTGGCTGGACAATACACAATTGGAACCAACACTGGTGTAAACAACACTACAATGACAATCATAGCTTTAATGCATCATGCCTGCTCAGCTATACCTTCAAGCATATCATTACACTCTACAGCTGACAACATGCTAACATTACTATACTGCTATATAGACACCCTGTGCATCAGCACCATGGTAGCCTGTTCCTGCATCGATGTTACAGATGACAGGAGGCGGCAAAGGTTTCATCATATGCACAGGGTGTGTTGTTGGTGTATGTGTGTGTGTGTGTGTGTGTGTGTGTGTGTGTGTGTGTGTGTGTGTGTGGGGCAAGAATACTGGAATGGGCCAATGTTGTTGTAATGTGTGTGGGTATGTGTTAGCTCTAGGTGTCTTGAGTATGTGTGTGTGTCAGCATGCACACAGTTCCACCATGTGGCTGCCATATACGGGTATTTGTGGGACAGCCACAGACTGTACCTGTGAGGCTTTACAGATCACCGTCTCTGGCCACGGATACGGTACCTGTGCCTGGCAGGGGTGCTACTGACACTATCAGGTACTAACCCTGACTGGGTACTATACCTAGAGGTGGATGGATGTACACTGGACACACGTCCCTGCTGGGACTGTCCAGAGCCACGTGCACGTGGTCTTCTAGGACATTCTATGGACAGCCCACCCCCAACATTGCTGGGGCTGGTACTGGCACTACGGGAGTGGCTGTGGCTTGAGGGACATCCGCAGGGGTACTGCCAGCTGCTGATGTTGCTGGCATACATCCACATCGACATCTCAACCATCCTGTACTGTTCTAACACATGGACATGACATTGCAGAGGATATCTAATGTTTCTCCCTAACGTCTATCAGTGACCTCGGTGTAATGTCGGATGGCACCTGCTAGGTCACGGATACTGTCAATGACAGTGGTGTTATGGGCTCTCTTTGCCCTTAGTCCCTGTCTGGTGTACCGTTCCATATGTGCCTGTGCTACCATGACAGCCTGGAACATGCGTGACATTGTCAGACCTGTGGCACATCTGCCAGTGGCATGATGACCAGCAGTGCTCCTACAAGAACCCCTGGGCATCTGCCTATGTGGTACCCTTCCAGACATCTGGGTATGGCTGCTGTGTTGGGATGCATGTGCCATGGAGACCACACTGTTCTGGCCAATGCCAACAGTATGCTGTCTCTCAGCTATGGGCATTAGTGATGGATGTATTGGCAGTATGACGGTATGCATGGATGGGGTGGACAGCTGTGTACTGTTGATTGGTGGCCCAGTGACAGACCCTGGCAAACACACCTGTGCCTCAACCCACCTATCTTCATTATCACTATGTGGCTCAGTGACATCAGTTTCCCTGCTGCAGTGAACCAGCCCTAACACAGCACCTGTGGGAGGGAGACAGGAAACACACTTTACGACCTGTACATGATGTCGGCACACATGCACACATGCACACATGAACACATGCACGCATGCACACATGAACACATGGACACAAGAACACATGCACACATGCACACATGCACACATGAACACATGCACACATGCACACATGCACACATGAACACATGAACACATGAGCACATGCACACATGAACACATGAACACATGAACATGCACACATGCACACAAGAACACATGAACACATGAACATATGCACACATGCACACATAAACACATGCACACATGAACACATGCACACATGCACACATGCACACAAATACACTCCTCACTACAGCAGATACCCACACACACCACCAGCAATCCAAAACAAACTTAATAGTGGTTGAAGGTGGGTTACAGTATCACAAGGCAAACAGTCATATCACACATGTCAGCATGCAGAAAGTTTGTTGCTCAAGACCATGCAGTGTGAGTGTAGACAGCCCATATTAATAACAGTATACATGGCTTTGATGCATGTGTGTTGTTGTTCAGTGATTGGCCTCACAGCCACTCGTTACATGGGTTTGTAATGTGCCCAATAGGGAGCATTGACTAACATGAATGTGTTATGTGTTGAAGAGTGTCGCACAGCCCAATGATAGGCCTCCACCCCTCAGGTATATTATGTGTGCTGTGTGGATAACATGTGGGATACTGAAGTGTGACCTTACAGTGGGTGTCTGGATATGCTATGTGTAGCATGTTAAGGTGTACTGCGTATGACAAAGTTGTGTATGTTGTGTACATGTGTATCAACTATGCCTATCCAATGTCCAGTACGGTGTTACCACAATTGTGTGGGCTGCTCTGTGTATTGCATGTGATTGAGACAGCTACTGTCATTACTGAGATGTGCATAGTCTCACAGCAAACATGCATAGCATGCATTATGCGTAGGTGTGTTACATGTACATGGCCTACACTTCACCTATGACATGCACATTTCATTAGCAATATTAAAATTATAACACACTTACCAACATCGACCGGCTGCCTTGCTGTCACACCAGTGGGACCTACAAGAATATGAGACAGTTTGTCAGTGGCCACAACTGTGCCATTGCTACTGTGAGTTTGCTAAACTACAGTAGCACAACAGTCAACAGTCACAGGCGTACAGATTATATTCCAAATATCAGTATTGCACAATACTATGCAGCACAACTGCTAAACACACAGTACACATGTCACATATGCATAATCTACAATACAGGTAACAGTAGTCTACAGATAGGTCATGTTACCTGCACGCTCCATGTCAACATGCTAGGTGGCTCTGGCCTCCATGATGACACATGTAAGTTGCTGTTCCTGTGGTTGGCCAGGAGCCACCATGCTTAGGAGCAGCTCCTCCACTCTGGTGAGGGGGGGTGAATGGCAACCCCACCAACTGTGGCAAACTGTTGTCGACGGATATCAGATGCACGCCGCTGGACATGTCTAATTAAATCACTGCAGTGATGGTGTACCTGCTCATATGTCCAGTTATGCATGTCTATGTCATTTACCCGATGAACGAGATCTTGCCACAGTGCAGTCCGCTCATGCTGGTCCTGGCTGGTTCTAGAGAACAGCAGGGTGTAGTGCTGCATTAGGCTGTTGTGTATTTCGGCCTCCTCTGCAGCTGTATAACACGGGTTTCTTTGGTGAGACATACCCCTGGAAGACAATTAAACAAGATTACTAGTGTGAGCAAGTCATGTGGCACACTTAACATCCTAAAGTACAGAAATCAATTACCTGCCATATTTCACATCCGATTGGTTGTCAGAGGATACACATGTTCAATACTACATATTAGTGCTCAGGCCACAACTGGCTGACAGTGCCTGCCACGCTCTATATATCAAACCATGTCCTGCACAGCAGCAAAGAGAAGCCAGTATGTAAGACTATACACCAGTACATGGCACACTGTATGTGACACAATGCACCACCTAGCCACAGGAGGTATATATATCAAGCTAATGCATAAAGAAAGATGTCATCCATTGCAATGAATGTAAAGTACAGTTACAGTATTACCAGTATACCACAGTAGTCTTTGATGCCAAACCCCTGCCTAACATATGTGCACAGTTGTTGATATAGGTGGCATACTGCTGTACTAGACTATACATGTTGCTAGATACACACGTATACCCTGTAACACAGATATGATTGAGGGCATGGTACAGGCATAATTACACACAGATCAGATATACATATAACACACAAATGTATGCCAACCCAGATGAGCTTTACCTGTGTACCATGCAGTACTGTGTGTCACTACTTACAAAACCTTATGCCTGAGGTATGTAATCTGTGAGGACTACAGGGAACACACAAAACAGTGTTTTCAAGCAACATGAACATACACCATACTGTACTGCTTAGGCCTACAGCTTCAGGTAGTACTACAGTTCATATGGGAGTGGGATTCACCAGCAGTACCACTCACTAAGCATACATATATTGCTTTAGCTTACAATGGGACACCACAGTTGACAACAAGGGACTACGTCACACCGTATGCCATACTACTTTTTCTGCCTAGCAATAGCATACACATCTTTTGCTGGGATCACAGCTAGGACACAAACTACCATGACAGAAACAATTTCACATCAAGCTATCACACCTTTACAGACCTTGCACACATTCACCAACACATTCACCATCACACTCAGTCAACCTCACATAGCAATTATTGCACTAAGTACATGTGTGTGTGCATCGTGTCATGGGTAGGTAATACGCTATTGGCCCTAGGGCCTACAGCAGCCTAGCCATACACTACCCTGGCCTTTGACACACATGTAATTTAATTTCACTTGCCCCTGTCAACCAGAGCCACAGAGGTGATTCCCGGGGTGTATTTCCTATTTCCCAAACAATCATCAGGAGTATTTATGACAACTGTTAATGAGGAGCTTTGTTTGCTATTGATAGGTGGTTTGTTCTAGAGTATGGCATGTCTCTGAGTTAGGACTCTATCCCTCCAGCATGTGCTGTTTAGTGAGCTGAGAAGGTTTAGGGCCCTAGAGCGTGTATCTGGGAGGGATTGTAATATGTTTACGTGGAGGATGTCCAACAGCTATGGGTGTGACATTGCTCTATATGTTAGGCAGAGGTCACCTCTGGGTAGGCAGTATGCAACACATTGCAGCTGTGGTTTTGTGAGTCGGTCTGCATAGGGCATCTGTTTGAGGCCAGTATTACTCTTTGTGAGGTATGTCTGTGGCCTTTCCAGTTGCTGTAGTTGTCATGTGAGGTACATACCACATGGGGCATTGTACTCTCTAATGGGTTTTAAGTGTGATGAGTAGAGGGGAACACTGACCTATATTTCCCTAGATGACACACCTTTTGTGATGACGTGTACCACGTAGACAGAGTACATGACTAGTGTGGCACTGTGATTATCAAAGGGAGGCTACTGTCCACCTGTGTCCCATGTTCCCTTATCACACCTTCGGTGTTAGGTAGACTACCACCTATGTGGTAGTTAATGGGTACAGTGTTCTGGCAAGAAGGGATGGCATTGCAGTGTCAACACTGAGCTTCAGTCCATACCTTGGTCGCCAGGCACCTGCCGTAGTAAGTATGCCCCATGTCTCTCTCCCTCTATATATATATATATATATATATATATATATATATATATATATATATATATATATATATATATATATATATATATATATATATATATATATACATACATACACACATACATATAAACATCCATTGTTGTACATATAGATGTACATATAGGCACATATACAATCCACTATTCATGATGGGGATATCAATTATGCGACAGTTGTGAGATATAAAGTTATGTAATAATATTGCACAGTGTTGTGCAGACTGCATTGAAGGTGTCCTCAGCCTATGTAGTTTTAGCAGGCCTCACTGGCTGCAACACTGCAAAACTGACAGAGCATACCCACAGCGTTTAACCACCACATGTCATATACCAGCACTGCATGCTGTTTTCTTTGCCACACACTACAACCTACATAGAAATATGCACATAACAACCTTCAACAACATATATATATATATATATATATATATATATATATATATATATATATACACACACCCTTCACAAACAGTTGCAGTATGTCCCTTGCCCTATGCACATGTACAGATACATATAGATACGTACTGCTGCCACATACGGATGATTCACAGTATGTAGAGTACTCTTCAAAAACATCTACTACATGCCAGCAAATATACATGTGTTGCATACCTTTCCTTTGTATTGCTCTGTTCCGTCTGTTTTTATAGGAAATAATTTTTTGTTTTTAATTTTTTTTTTTTGGTTTGTGTTTTCACTGTCTGTTTCTGTTGCTCTTTCTTTTTCTGTGTCTCTCTGTTTCTGTCCCTTTGTCTGTGTCTGTGTCTCTGCCTCTGTCTCTGTCTCTCTCTCTCTCTCTCTCTCTCTCTCTCTCTCTCTCTTGCTGCAGTGAGATTATTGCATGTGTGGACAGCAAGTACAGCCTACATTTCTAGGTATCTGCACATGTGCATGTGATGGCCTCTGCACCAATTGGTGCCCACCATTTACTAATTGCATGCAGCCTGCTGTGTGGTAATTGCAGTACTCACTGTCATAGCAGCCCACTGTTATAAAATGCTAAGTTAGGTAGGCATAGCCCTTTCAGCTTTCCAAAGTGGGGCCCATGCTTGTTTGCTGTGGAGACCATTGTGTCAGTCAGAAGGTTGGTATACTTCTTATATCTGAAGCTAGGGTTGTAGCCAGTGATTTGCATGTTGTACTCAAACCTGAATTTTGCTGCTTCTAGTACACACTTGTCAGTGTAGAATTTTACTCACCCCTCCAAATGCTTACACAAGATACATGGGAGTATGTACTTTCTTTTCTAATTAGACAATTAACTGCCATACAAAAGTAGTTATTGCAATGTATTCTTCTGGCACATGAACTGTTTGTGAACTACTATACTGTAAATATTAATTAACTCACTTCTGAACAGTTTGTTGTTTATTTGTGTTGACATTAGCACAGGCTGCTCAAGACAACTGGACAAATTTCAGTACTGAGTATACCTGCCTACATCCTTGGTAGAGTCTGAATAAACAGGTATATTGTTCTTTTGGGTAGGGGTGCAGTTCCAAGCAGTGGAGGGGTAGGAGCTATAGAAGTTGCACCCTGTTTTAGATTTTGGTTTGTAAACATTTAATAGGTCTTTGGTTGTGCTTCTGAGATGTCTGGTAGGTGTGTAATGGGAGATAAGGGGTGATAAACTAGGGCAGAAATCAGGCTGATATAGAATGGAGTGTATGATTTGTTGCTGGAATTCTAGGAGCAGGTGAGGTAGTTCTGGCCAGTTTAGGTGTTTTAGGGAGAGACAGTGTGTTTGTTGAGCAGCAAATCTAGCCATCTTGTGATAGATTGTTTCTAATTTAGTGAGTAGGGAGGAGTTCAGATTAGTAAGTATTTGGGAACAGTAAGTTAAGCAAGATAGAAAGTAGGCATGAGTAAGAGATATCCTAGCTTCAGTGGTGAGGAATTTGGTATTCCTATACAGGAATCCTAGCTTTTGGTGTTTTTTTTGATACAGTTGTTAATGTGTAGGTCAAATTTTAGTTGATCATCTATGGTAATGCCAAGCAGTTTTGTGCTAGTCTCAACTTCTATAGGAGCATTGTTTAGAGATGTTATGGAAAAGGAAGATTTGATGTGGTTTGCAGATTTAGGAAGAAAGAACAAGTTTTGTTTTTTATGGATTGAGGATGAGCTGGTTATTGGAAAGCCAGGTCTCTACTGAGTTAAAGGATGTCTGGGTAATTGTTAGGAGTTCAGAGGGTGAGTTAGCAATGGTGATGACTGATGAGTCATCAGCATATTGTACAATGATGCATTTAGTACAAGAGGAGTAAAGTGAGTTGGTGAAGATATTGAGTAGTAGAGGACAAAGAATGGATCCCTGGGGGACACCTGTTCTTATTGAGAGGGGGGTAGATAGATCCGAGTCCCATCTCACTGATTGCTGCCTCTCAATGAGATAGCTAGAGAACCATGCTACTGCATCTGGGGAGAAGTTAAGGTCTGTAAGTTTGTTAAGTAGGAGAGAGTGACAGACCGTGTAAAAAGCCTTTGAAAGGTCAAGGAATAAAGCAGGATATCAGGTTTTTGTCTTTGGCTAGAGTGATAGTGTTGAGGAAGGATAGTAGAGCTGTGGATTTACTATGCTTGGGATGGAAACCATGCTGAATAGGAGTGAGTAGCTTTTCCTGTGTGAGATAAAGCATACCTTGTTTTTGTATACATTTCTCGAGGACTTTAGAGAGAGGGAAGATAATAGTGATAGGTCTGAAATTAGAGATTTCAGTGGAGTTGCCTCCTTTATGAATAGGAAGAGTGTAGAACTCTTTCCAAATAGATGGTACTTTGGACTCAGAGATGGAGTGATTTATAAGGATAGATACAGGCATAATGAGGGGATGTGCAGCAATCTGGAGAAATTATGAAGGAATATTGTCTGCAGATACAGAGCATGGTTTGAGTTTTGAGAGTAGAGTTTAAATATAGTTTGTGGGAACAGGTTTGAGAGCGAAGGAGTTAACTGAGTTAGTGGTTAAGAAAGATACAAGAAGGTTAGAGGTGTTGTTTGAGGGATTGGGGTTAAAAAGTTTAGAAACCGACTCGATAAAGTAGGTGTTGAAGGAGTTGGCAGACTCATCAGGTGATTTGTCAGCACACGGATTTGGTGGAGTTGGGTTACCAGGATGTAATATCTGGTTTATAGCATTCCAGAATTTTTTAGGGTCAGATTTTATGGTTTTGGAGGGATCGTAGTAGAATTCTTTTTTGTCAATACTGATACTTTTTTTGTTTGATTTCTCGTTTTTTTGTACTTTTGCAAATCAGCTGGAAGTTTGGATTGTGCCCATATCTTCCAAGCTCTATCTCTGGTTTTCATAAGGGTACGGGTGGTTTTAGATAACCAGGGTGAGATGTTTGCTTTTATCCCAACTTTTCTGGGTGGGGCTAGGGAGTTTAAAATGTTAAGAAAAGTTGAGTTAAAGGCATTTACTGCATCATTTAATGGGAGCTGTTTCAGAAAATTCCAGTTTACTTTAGCGAAAAGGGTTGTAAATGTATCAGGGTTAAAGTTGGAGAGTTTGCAGCAGCTGATAAGCTGGTGTGGTTTAGAGAGATGGGTGGCATATTGGCGTACTTTTATAGGTGATTGATCACTCAGGGAGTCAGGTGCATCTCCGGATTATGGTATTTATTAGGTTTAGCAACAAGTATCCAATCTATCAGGGAGCTACCAGAGTGAGGGTTATTAGTAGGTTTAGAGATTAGTTGTGTAAATCCATGGAGATTTATATGTTGTGAAGAGTCAGGGTTGTTTAGGTGCAGCCAATTAATGTTTACATCCCAGAGACAGATGGTTTCATTGGGAATGTTTTGGGAGAGATATGAGAGTATATTTTCCAGTAGTGGAATGTTGTCTCCTGGTGGAATATATATGGATACTACTGTGATGGTGGTTTAGTTGCTGAGCTTAAGGTTTGTTGCTAGTATTTCAGCAGGGGTAAAGGAAGGAATCTATTGTTTAAGATGGGATAGATTGAGGTTGTTTGAGTAAATTATGGCAACCCCACCACCTTTTTTTCTTTAAGTGATCTTGGCAAAGTATGTTGTATCCAGGATGGAGAATGTGTTTGTCTAGATTTTGGGGTTTAAGCCACATATAAGTTGTAGGGATAATGTCTGGGGTATGGAGAGATATCCTTGCATAGAATTGGCTTATTTTGTTTAGGATACTATGAGTATTGATAGAATAGAAAGACACTGGCTAATTTGGTATGGATGTATAAGCAAGGTTTAGGAGTGGTATTTTGAGGGGTGATGGAGTTAGTAGTGGGACCAGGATTTGGATGTATGTCACCTGCTAGGAGTAGAGTGCTTGGGAAGTAGTGAGGTTTTGATAGTCAGTAGTTATGAAGGTACTTTGTCTTATATTTAGATGTAAGTAGGTTAGAGGGAAGATGTTTTATTTTAGAGAGTGGCATGTTAATAAGAAGGATGGACAGAGAGATGTCTATTGGGTGTTGAGGGTTTGCAAAGATATTTAAGTGAGGGTACGTAGGGGAATTTTGGATAGGGGTTAAGAGTGTGTGAGGTGATGTGATAGTGGGTAGGAAGAGTAGAGAAGGTAGGAGTAGGATAGAGATTGTTGAGACTGTTATCATTTGGGAAGGGAGAGGGGCTGTATGGTAGAGTGAATGATTTTTAGATGAGTGTCAGGAGAGTTTGTAGAGTACTTAAGTAGGTTAAGAATAGCATGAGAGTGTTTTGTTTGGTACAGGAAGGGGAGAAGCTTAACTGTGGGAGGAAATTGTTGTTAGGTATAAAGGAAATGATATGGGGGTGGGTGGCAATGAGGGTGGTAGGAGAGCAAAGTGAGCCCAAGCTCATTGAGGGCGAACGGAGTGGGGCTACACCTGGTACAAAGGATAGTATGAAAAACTATCAGTCAGTACATGCCAGGTTTAGGGGAGACTACAGTGAAATGTAAAGTGTAATGAGCAGGCTAGACTCTAAAGGGAGACAGTCATTCATATTCTTTCTCTGTTGTTTTTACAAGGGGAGGTACTTCAGTTCACTGGGAATGAGATAATATTATAGTTATGCCAGGGGTTTTGATAGAAAAAATCACATAGTATAATTGGGAGTTGCATAGTAGTATAGTACTTTGTAGCATGTTAAATTATTTTCAGTGATTTACTAAGGAACATGGTATTAAGAGTCAGGGGTGGGAGGGGTAGGGGAAATGAACAGCCAAGGAAGTGGAGACTGGCCTGCAAGATAATGTGCTCACAACGGGTATAGTTTACTGATAATGTAATTTTATCTAGTAAGAATACAGGTAGCGTAGAAACATTAAATTTCCATAAAATAATTAATTATCAGCATACTTAGTTTCTGACTTTGGGGTTAGTTTAGGCTTTCACTTGATTGTTTGGGATGGTTCTTGGTTTGGTGCACTATCTCTGCACCGTTCACTGAGTTGACGGCTTATTGAAATGGTTGGGGAGATAGCTAAGAGGCAGAGAGGTAAAGACAAGACATAGAATTATTTAATAGGCTTACAGGAGTAAAATATCAGTCAGATAAACATTCTGTTATTAGATTTGAGCATTATACCCTAAAACACATGTAGAATGTTGATAATTCCATTAACTAGTTAAAGTAGTCAACAATTAGGATAGTCCCAACACTAAACACTAAACACAATAAATTGCAGCTCCAAAACTAAGTTCAGGAAATAGGTATGCATGTGGGACTAATGTTACCGAAAGAGCAACAGCAACTTTTAAATGCTAGAGTTAATACATTAGTCTAACACTCCTTTTCAGTATAGACACTTAACTGCAATGTAACAGACGCAGTCACAGTTAGAAATTGAGTACAACTTTGTTTCAATCAACCTACCCTTAAAAGCTTACAGTGTTACTGCCACAGTCCACTACTGTGATATTTTACAGTATCCTTGAAACACTTAATTACACAAAGCACCATAACCTCAATAAATTATCAGGACAAGACACAGCTTGAAGAAGATAAAGCAGGAACTCAATAACAGAGTGTCTATGTTTCAGACCATAAACTCCAGAAATATAGCCTATGTTCGTTACAGCTTAGTTATAATAACAAGCATATACTGCACAAGTAACAACCCAAGGAAATTTGATACAGATGTATAAATTAAGTATAAGATTACAGTAGCTGTTTTGTTTACCTGGTGAGCATGCTATCCACAGAACACGCACAGCTAGGGGAGTACGAGTAGGTACAGTGGATAATCAAAAATCAAAAATGGTGCCTTAGGCTAGTGGAAATTGATAAAACCTATTAATAAAAATGTTGGCCTTACCACGTGCAGATGACTCCACACTTGGTGGGGAGGATGGTCCTGGAAGAAATGAAGCAAGGTAAAGATGCAATCATCACAATTACAATAACACAAGGGGAGAGTAAATACACAATTTTTGCTTATATGTCCATTAATAATTTTAACTGAAACATGGCTGACAAGTCCACAAAAAGGCCATGTGTAATAAACAAAAATGTGTCATTATCTTAAGTAATGTATAGGTTCATCCAAAAAAACAAAAATTAAAAAAAAAAAAACATCTTGAAGTATTATTAAATTTTTTCTACATTTTATATACACCCTAATCTTATGACGTGACATATATAAGATTACCTGATAACTCCGCCTGGCACATACTTGTCCTCCCAGAAACACCAGCACCGACTTCAATCACATGTTGGTGTGCAGCTTCCACTGAGCCCTCTGGATCTCTGACAGTGGACAGGAACTCTACATTTGGTGTCATTGGTGGATCTGTAGCAGCCCCCCCCCATAGCCAGCTGTTTGCAGGCAACTGCAGCTGCTCTCCTCCAGGCTGATGAAATCATATCTGTGGCCTGATGATGCATCTTATCATAAGTCCTGGTGTGTCCCCAATATGGCATTCACATCACTGACTATCTGGTTGCAAATCTGCATTCTGTCAACCATATCCCCATATCCCCTCTTAAGCAGAAAGATGCCATAGCACCTGAATACCTGCACTATGATGTCATTTTCAGGATAATTTAAAAGGGGTTTACGTGCATTTGCATGCTTGGGTGCCATAATCCTATGTCACATAAAATTGAGAAGGCTACAACACATAAATATCCCATAATTAAATTATTGCTCATACACACATATATATTTTCAACATGAAGCAGTGAAGACATATATTTCACTTATAAAATGAAGCTTATGTGGTTGTACCATATCACTCTAACACTCAAACTAATACCTGGTCTAAACAAAGGAATGCCAATTTAGTAATGTATTGTTTACCATGGAAATAACAGGATGACTACACAATTTCAAGAACAAACCTCTTTAAACACACACAACTTTTGTTGTGGCAAAACACAAATGGTATTTGGCTCCTTCACCCCCGCCCCCGAAAAAAAAACAGGACAGGCAAAGAAAAGTTTCTACAAGCAAAATGCAACATTTTAAACAAAAAGTCCATGTTATATGATTGTTATTTAACTTTTACTGTGACCAGCACTCCCCTAGAGGTGTCTATGGGCCATCTTAGAAGCATAACACCCCTGTGTCATTGACATTATTGTAGGTTACATTTCCCTGAAATAACTTAAGCAAATTGTAAGATAACCCAGTTTTAACAATACCACTTGTGATGAAAGTTAATAGGCTGTCTGTCTGAGAATGTCTGCTCAAAATGCCTATGCCAACAGTGAACTACAAGAAGTGCATGCAGATAAAATTTCCATTTTCTAATGCATGTATATAAAAATATTCTTTGTAAAGTAATCTAGAATGTATTTGAAAAATACAATCATAACTTAGCAAGATCAGAAGCCTTTTCTGCAAATAAATCAAAAGGAATAGCAATCTTCTATGTTCTCCATATAAACATGTCTCCTCAATTTCAAGTTCCCTAGTTACATAGTTATCTTTTTATAGTGTACATTCAGGTCTCTGAGCATGGTAAAGATGCATATGAGGCATGAACTCATTAGAATTGCTGAATCCCAAACTTTTGACTTTGTGTAGCAGGTATAAACATAGGCCGGGATTCAGTAATCCTCCGAGCAAGACTAACCAAGTCTTACTCAGAGACTGCCGTTTAAGACTACAATGTCAGCACATCATGCATATACATGAGGGTGCTGACTCAACTGGAAGGCTTACACGTAACGTGTAAGACTGCAGGGGGTGTGTCGGACTGCCGAGCAGTCCAAATATCCATGCCCCTGCAACCATATAAAGTGAAAATGAGAAATACAATGAGCGAGTCCGCTGAAATGTACACATAGCAAACAGTAGACATCCCCACATACTAAACCCCTTTGTAAATGTAAAATGAAAACTAATTTTTTTTTAATAATTCCTGATATAGCTACCTGTATTTGCACGTGTTTGCGCGGGTGTGCCCATTGCTTAGCTGCAGTTAGCAATTTTGACATCGAAGAGCATAATAAGAAATGTTTATGCAAATTATGCCAAATAGCAATAGCGTAGTGGTAGAGCGTTCGCACAAAAAGGAGGCTTTCCTGGTTCTAGTCCCACCACTCCACTGTCTATTTTATGTTTTAAATTAGTATATAAAATAATTCCTGACATATATGAATGAAATTTTAGCAAAAAGCAATGAAATGGCCTGTGTATTAGTGAACAAAATGTATATATATAAATATAAGAAGGTGAGCAGCATTAAGGATATTGATGGTTTACTGTCAAAAGTGCGAATGGCACTACATCGACTGTCATATACTCGAACATGGAAGGTCATAATCGGTAATGTCGAAGACAAAATAATCAATCTAGGAATGGTTTTAACATGGGTCGAGGTAGGGGAGATGTTTGTAGTTCGGAATAATACTGAACACCTACCTCGACCCATGTTAAACCATTCCTAGATTGATTATTTTGTCTTCGACATTACCGATTATGACCTTCCATGTTCGAGTATATGACGGTCGACGTAGTGCCATTCGCAATTTTGATAGTAAACCGATATTGACATATAATTGCCCATAGCTAAGCAGCGTTTTAATTAGTGCAATATAATTGCCCATATCTAAGCAGCGTTTTACCTAGCACAATATAATTGCCCATATCTAAGCAGCATTTTACCTAGCACAATATTATTGCCCATAGCTAAGCAGCGTTTTACCTAGCACAATATTATTGCCCATAGCTAAGCAGCATTTTACCTAGCTCAATATAATTGCCCATAGCTAAGCAGCACTTTACCTAGCGCAATAGGTTTGCGTGGAGCTGCGCACCACGCTAACCAGTGCACCGTCGGGCAACGTGGAGCAACGTAGAGCAAAGTTTCCTAAACACAGCCACACCCCCTAGCCTGTCTGGACAG
The DNA here is from genome assembly GCF_019279795.1 of Protopterus annectens. NCBI lineage: Eukaryota > Metazoa > Chordata > Ceratodontiformes > Protopteridae > Protopterus > Protopterus annectens. Next base: position 428,820,067 of record NC_056731.1, on the reverse strand, counting down.
TAGTAAAATAAAAAGCAATGACAAGGTTCGAACCCAGGACAATGTGCACCATAATCAAAGTACTGAACCACTAAGCCATGACAGCTTAGCATAAACATGCACTGTTAACATACATATATTTATAAATGGAAGATTAACCATTGCTAAGCAGGTTTGCTGTTAGCCGAGAATTTTCAAAAATGGCCAATCACAAATAAGTGCGGGAAATGCGGCATATTTAAGCTCCATAGGCGGGAATACTCACCATAACTGATTGTAGCTCCCATCTGCAGTCAGAATGGCTGGTGCTGTAGAGGGTACTCACTTTCGAGCGCAACGCTGAGGCATCGAGGAGTCAAAATACATGGTTTGGCTCCTTGTCCACCATCATGAGTCAAGACTCCTGCAGGGCCAGTTCCAAGGGACAGAGTACAAAGCAGAGGCTTGGAACCGGTTAGCTCATGATATCACCAGTGCCACAGGCATCCCTCGGACTGGTGAGCAGGTCCGTCACCACCATGCAGACCTGAAGAGATGGAAGCAGGACCTACTGAACCAATGGATACAGGAGGCCCGTGACATGCAAGATGCCCCACTACTGAGTAGGTAGCCATGGAATGAAGTATGTAAGACATGCTAATTTAGTCTATATAATGGATAGGTATGTCTCAATATCCCTTCATTTACTTCACATCTGCAGGTGTCCGTGCTGCGAATCAGCAATCCTATGCAGATAGGCTGCTAAGACTGCGCCACCAGGCAGGTTAGTAATTATTCTGCATGCATTGTTATATAAAATAGGTGAGAGAGCCTGAAAAAAAGTGTTGTAGCCCAATAATAAAGCCATAAAATGCCCTGAATAATTTCTCTGCATGTACTGTTATATAAAATAAGTCAGAGAGCCAGAAAAAGAGTGTAGTAACCCATTAATAAAGGTAAAATAAGTCCGGAATGATATCTCTGCATGTACTGTTATATAAAATAAGTGAGCGAGCCTGAAAAAGAGTGTTGTAACCTATTAATAAAGGTATAATACGTCTTGAATAAGTCTTCCACATGCACTGTAATATCAAATAAATGAGAGAGCCTCTAGAAAAGTGTGTAATGTAATTAATAAAGGTATAATACTTGGAGTGTGTCCATGTCACTTATTTTGAAATGTTGTTGTACCCTTGCATTATATAAATAGTACTGTTGTATTAAGCGCTGTCAACCCACAGTTGGGCAATCCCATATAAAGTGGATGAAGGAAGTGCCAGTAGCTGTGAAGCATATATACAGTCCTCAACAGTTGGTTAACGGCTGGCATGCATAGGTAAATCTGGCACACGAGTAGCTTGTTAATGTGTTCCCCAGAAATGTGAGTGTGCTACATGAAATGTAGGGTTCTGTAGAAATATAACCAAAATTGTCACGTGAACACATCCAGATATGTAGATATATAAATATAAATAAAATATATAACTATGTAGCAGTAAAATCTGCATCTTGGACAGTTAGTATGTCAGATATAGGTCAGGTATATAATGAACTAGCCAAACCCATTACACAACCTAATGCACGTTGCCTAGTGAAATAATACATGTAGGGGATATACACCTGCAGTCAATAGGAATGTAGTGTAAACTATAAGCACTTATAAGATGTTAATGGAGGTATATTTTTACACCCTACTGTATGTGCATAAACAATGCAATTCCACACCTCAATGGGTATGTCTAATCTCAAAACATTTGTTGGGACATATGTCCTATTGTTCTATAAATATCTGCATTTACTTTGATGCATGTGCCCTGTTCAAACACCACAACCTTGGTGGCTTGTTGCCACCAATCATCCCTGCATGCTGTTGGAAAGTCCACTGTCGTTCAATATATGCATGTGTTATGCTTGCTGTTCAACTGTTGGAACCCTGGTGTGTTGGTTTAATGGGAATATTACTGCATGCTGTTACAACTAATTTGGAATGTTGTTGTCTATGTTGTAATTAAACACACCTAAACACAGAACGTATGGGAAGGCCAGACCCAGAGGACCCACCTGTCCCTCCTCAGCTGGCGATTGCACCTGGCACCAGCAAGTCCGGTGCCCAGCCCGGGCTCCCCTCCTCCATTGGTCCTGTGCCACCTTCGGATGGAAGCACTGCAGGGGATGGGGCTCATCCCCCCATGCAAGCATGGGCGGAGAAGGGCCACCTGTCACCCTCCGAAGGGTCCGGGCTGTGATGCATAGGGAGATCCAGCATTCATTTGCTGATCCCCTACGCCAGCTCAAGCTAAGAGTGGCATGACTCATGGGTGAGCCTGCCCCTCCTATGCAGCCCCCCAGCACAACCACCCTCTGGGCTGTGAAGGTGCAGTGGTGACTGCCCATGGGTTGGGATCTCAGTTCCACTGTTACCATCTGTGGGCTCATGGGCTTGCGATTTCCAAACATCCATCCCCGTCAATTGTATTCACCCACCACATGTGTCATATTCCACCCCTGTATGTGTCTTGTTTGTCTTGACTGTTTACCTCCCCAACCTACCTCCCCAAATATACCTACTTCCTCTACCTCACATTCCACTCTCACCTGAAAAAAAAAAAAAGGCCAATCTGTTCCCACAAAAACATTACGCCCCATACATAGCTGCCCATTTCACACACATGTCCGCTGGACATGTAAACTGATAATTATTATTGGAAGTACAACATACTTTGTTGTCCTCACCCCTCTCTCAGGGGTGGAAGGTTTCAAATTTCACTCCAAATTTCTAACATATGCACAGCTGTTGCTGGTAAAGAAATGGGCAGCTATGGACCTTTCCTACACCCGTCCTGCACATCCCAAGCTGGTTTCCCTACTGTCTTTCCCTCTTTGTGCCGCTTTTTTCACCACTTTCCAATCTCCTCATTTTCTTTTCTTTCAAAGAAATGAGCACGGGGGTTAGCGGGAGTAAGCACTTTTAAGCAGTAGTTAGCGGGTTTGCGTGAGTGTGCACATGTGTGCGCTTAGCTAAGTATTGCTAAGCTTTGCGCAAACCCACGCAAACCCACTTACAACTGCTTAAAAGTGCCTTAGTCACTCTGCATGGCAGGGCCCTTGTTCTGCTGAGCAGCAAAATAAAACACCTCAGTCAGTCTCGAACCCTGGACCTTGGGAACACTACACTGCGTGAAGTACCACTAAGCCACAGTAGACATACAACAAGTGGGTACTGTAATAAATATATCATGCATTACAATGAGTGAATGTAAAGGGAAAATAGGAATGCCATAACACAAATCTTGTTCTGTGGATCTTTACCAGCAGTTGTTGTGGAATTGCGTGACATGACTGCGAAAAGAGAACCAGCCATTCTAGCAGGAAATAAAGTTACAGTAGCACTTTACAAACCCCACACAGTATCAGAGCAGGATAAACACTGGCATATTTGAATAGAGCAGAGGCCATACTTCCCAACTGTGACTGCTTTTCAGGAATGTCCCTGATTCGTAAACAAATGTTAGCTGTGTCCCTCAGAATCCCTCTGAAAAGTACTGACGTTAGGCCGAAAAGTGGGGAATTACACTTAATGAATAATGTCAATAAGTAAGAGTACACACTGCATGCACATCAGAAAAGGTGTATTAATACATATGCTCTGATTCTCTCACAGTCTCAACTTAATGTCTGTAATATATTACAGGTGTACCTCACTTATATGTACCTTTCCCTGAGGCTGTTCAAATATATACCTGAGTGTATCAGAGGCCTGGCAGAGGCAGAAACACACAGGCATTTCAGCTTTTCTGCTGTTACACACTCTGCAAATAGCTTTGGAATGAGTCCCACAAGCATACCCTTATGTAGGAGTACAACACAGAAATATCAAAGGATGTAGCCATGTACTGGTAGCAACCAACTGTAACAATGCCATTGTTCCAGTGCAGAAAAGACCGGTGTGGTGCACAGACAAAGAATAATAGGCTAACCTCTGGCTACCACCTGGATATGTCCACAAGTGGGAGCTACGCATACAGACTACTTGCCTTGTTAGACTAACAGGTACACAGCAACCCTGTATGTTCAGCAAGATAAACATCACACAATAATATATAATGCTCTCTAGTAGCTTTTCCTGTGTGAGATAAAGCATACATTGTTTGTGTATACATTTCTCGAGGACTTTAGAGAGAGGGAAGATAATAGTGATAGGTCTGAAATTAGAGATTTCAGTGGAGTTGCCTCCTTTATGAATAGGAAGAGTGCAGAACTCTTTCCAAATAGATGGTACTTTGGACTCAGAGATGGAGTGATTTATAAGGATAGATACAGGCATAATGAGGGGATGTGCAGCAATCTGGAAAAATTATGAAGGAATATTGTCTGCAGATACAGAGCATGGTTTGAGTTTTGAGAGTAGAGTTTAAATAAAGTTTGTGGGAACAGGTTTGAGAGCGAAGGAGTTAACTGAGTTAGTGGTTAAGAAAGATACAAGAAGGTTAGAGGTGTTGTTTGAGGGATTGGGGTTAAAAAGTTTAGAAACCGACTCGATAAAGTAGGTGTTGAAGGAGTTGGCAGACTCATCAGGTGATTTGTCAGCACACGGATTTGGTGGAGTTGGGTTACCAGGATGTAATATCTGGTTTATAGCATTCCAGAATTTTTTAGGGTCAGATTTTATGGTTTTGGAGGGATTGTAGTAGAATTCTTTTTTGTCAATACTGATACTTTTTTTGTTTGATTTCTCGTTTTTTGTACATTTGCAAATCAGCTGGAAGTTTGGATTGTGCCCATATCTTCCAAGCTCTATCTCTGGTTTTCATAAGGGTACGGGTGGTTTTAGATAACCAGGGTGAGATGTTTGCTTTTATCCCAACTTTTCTGGGTGGAACTAGGGAGTTTAAAATATTAAGAAAAGTTGAGTTAAAGGCATTTACTGCATCATTTAATGGGAGCTGTTTCGGGAAATTCCAGTTTACTTTAGCGAAAAGGGTTGTAAATGTATCAGGGTTAAAGTTGGAGAGTTTGCAGCAGCTGATAAGCTGGTGTGGTTTAGAGAGATGGGTGGCATATTGGCGTACTTTTATAGGTGATTGATCACTCAGGGAGTCAGGTGCGTCTCCGGATTATGGTATTTATTAGGTTTAGCAACAAGTATCCAATCTATCAGGGAGCTACCAGAGTGAGGGTGCAACTTCTATAGCTACCACCCCTCCACTGCTTGGAACAAACTCCCACTTGAAATTAGGAACCTAACACTCCCCACACAATTCAAGTTAGCCATCAAAGACTAGTTTAAAAAACACTGGACCTGCCATTGTACATCCCCTTGATCACTACCTACCCACATAGTACTGTCAAGCTTATCCATGATAGCTAGCATTGCCTTCTATGTTACCTCCTAAGCTTATGCTATATGCTGCCTATTGAACCTTAAATTAGCAAACTTTCTAAGCTATAACATATTACTTACTATACTTTAATTGTTACTCTCCTTTGTTGATAGTATTGTATAATTAAACAACAACTGGATTAATTATTTGTAACTGCTTGAAAAATTCTATTGTTTTGTCATTGTTTTTGAACTTTTTGGAGCCTTTCTCCCCAGGCCTCTGCTGAAAAAGGGCTTGAGTTCAGTCAGACACACCCAGTCAACAAATGTAAAATAAATAAAATAAAAATAAATATTTGATTATTGATAAAAATTTGTCAGAGATATGCATTTATCTGCATGTGTGAGGTGGGTCTAATGAGTGTTGTATGTATTGCTCTACCATTTGTGATAGTGTGACTAGTGTTATTTTGCTATCATATAAATTGTTTTAAGTATTTAGTGCAGGTATTAATTTAGGGCGGCCACAGCGGTGCAGGGGTTAGCTTTGCCACCTCACAACAAGAGGTTGCCTGGTTCGATCCTTGGCTGGGGTGCCTTCTGTGCAGAGTCTGCATGTCCTCCCTGTGGTCACGTGGGTTTTCTCCAGGTGCTCTGGTTTCCTCCCACATCCAAAAGACATGCTGTAGGTGGATAGGACACTGCATGTATGTGCCTTCTGTGGAAGGTTGGGTGCTAGGCTGGCAACTCGACACTGTTAAACTCCACTGCCAATCATGAGCAGACAGGTGATCTGCTGTGGTGACCCCTAATTGGAAAGAAGAAGAAGTGCAGGTGTTTAATGTGTTTGTTGCTTATTATCTCAGGTGATCCTGACAGTGGAAGTGTAGGACTCTTGCCACCTGTTTAAAGAGTATCAGCAGACTCTGATGATGATGGTGGTCAAACACAAGCACAGTTGGGGGATGCAGAGGTTGAATCTGACACTGAGGTTGACATTCAGTCATCACCTGCATTTCCCACAGACACAATAATTAGGCCTACTCATACCTATTCCATTAAGCCTTCAGATATTAGACAGGTGCTGGGTCACACACTTGATCAGTATAATGCAGTTACTGCAGCTTCAGTGCCGGTTAACTCTGGCTGTAGCCAAAGTGTGGGTGATGTGTTATGCAGGGGGGGTTGTTAGGAGTGCTTGGAGGAGGCCTGCTGTCCACCCTCCACCTGAATCTGGTGTTTTTATGTACCAATTAACGTATGTTTAAGAGTCATTTTCATACATCTCATAGGTCCTTTATTACAAGAGGTTTAAGGTATCACAGATTGAAATCTCTAGCTTGGCTTTTCTTGTAGTTTTTACTAATTGGTTTGCCTGTGTGACTTTTTTTACTTTTTGGTTTAGTTGTTGGTTGGGATATTTTGCAGGCACCTTATTGGTTATGGACATCAGCTCGGTTTAAGGACCCTGTATTTCCACAGTATAGCCAAACAGGTCACTTATGCTATGCTGATGAGGTCATAAGAAGGACAAATTGTGCATGTCCACAGCTAATAGCATTTGCTTTTGTTGGCCTGAACCTGTTCATAAAGACTTAAAAATGAAAAAGGAAAATGTCATGGATGTTCAGAAGCCATACAGCTGAAACATTTGATGTCCTTAAGGGTTTATTTGCATATATCTCATGAGCCTCTATTACAGGAAGTTTAAGGTATGACACAGTGACAGCTTTAGCTTGGCTAGGTCTTTCCTTGTAGTGTTTACTAATTGGTTTGCCTGTGTAACCTTTTTACTTTTTGGTTTATGTCAAAGGCATGGGATTACTGGTGGTGTTATTCTGATATTGTCCATGACTGTGCATGCTTCTGTCTAATGCTGTCCATGAGCCTATTACCATGTGTCTCACTTGGTTGTGACATTGCATTCATATTCAGACAACTTATTTTGCATGGTTTCACAATATGCACCTAACCCCTATTGTATATAGCATCTCTGACATATATCCTATCCATTGTTCATGTCAGGATGCTTAAATCATAAAGAATCTTCTCCATTTATATGTCACGTCATGTGACAGTCACATAGTATACAATAACTATGTAGTCTGTACTGTATCTTGTCGATATGTGATTGGTGTTCATGCTACAACTATATTAATTGACATGTCCTCATCTTCAGTACATTACCATGTTTCACATGTCCTCTTCCTCTGTGTTCATCCCTACAATTCATCTGTGTGTCCCTTCTACCCCTGACTATTTATTTATTATGCAGTCTATTTACCCTTACAGATAATTTGCACAAAATTTTTATTCAATATGTCTGAATAAGGTCTTTACAATACTCTGCACTCTATATACTTTCATGCAATGTGTTTGGGACTATATATATATATATATATATATATATATATATATATATATATATATATATATATATATATCGCTGTATTAATAACCCTGGCAGTCAATGTGACTGTCGTGCAATCCCACAGACCAAGTTTACCTGTAGGTAAACAGGTGCACATGTGTGCAGGTGTTTGTGTTGCTTTACATGGCTGGCAACACTGTTGCTGGCCATGAAACCACACAGGCCGGATTCACGATGGCTTGCACGGAGTCTAAGAGTAGTGTAAGACTCCATGCAGGCATCATGTCCGACGAGCGATCCACGAACAGCCTGCAGGGGCATGTAAGAGAGCTCCTAAAATGACTCTTACACGGACAGGGCTTGGATATGCAAATTAGCTCACTTGCAGCCGAAAGGCATGCAAATGAGGTAACTTTGCGATCCAGGAAGCACAAACATGTCCGTGTAAGAGCCGTGTTATCTGCAGAAATGTACTCAGTTGACAACTGAGTACCATTCTGCAAATAGCACAATGGAGCCTTGTCAGCTCCAAATAAAGGTTGCATATGTTCCAGGAAGCATGCCAATGGCCAAATATGGCCGATGTTTAAATGTAGCGCAGTGCCGCGCAAACGGGCTGCGCTAAAAAAAAAAAACAGAAAAATATTTAAAATCCATAAACGTGGGTCTTATGCAAACCATCAATTTACAATGTAAGGGAATAGCAGGCTGAAAACAACATGGCCACCGAGTAGGGGTTGCTAAGGGGGGAAGCTCAGTGTAAGACATGTAACTAAGCATTAGTAGGCAATCCTGTGTAAATGTGTGTTAGGATAGTGAATCGCACTTTTACATTGCAAATGAGCACATTCCCTGGAGTGTAGGAGTAGGATAAGGGGGAGTAACAGATTAGGAGATAGGTGACATCACAGGGGGGTATGTATGAAAGAAATGAAGCTCATTGGAGCAGAGTGGCATGTGAAAGCTGTCAGTTAGACATCATGGAAAGAGGTGTGTCAACAGGTAGACATGGGAAAGCCAAGAAATGGAAGGTGTATACTGTGGATAACACCAAAGTTTCTTGCTGAGCATGCATGCGTGCGTGTGCATGCTGGGAAGCCCGAGTAATATGGAGTGCGCACGTTTACGCCGGAGTAAGCATGTAGAACCCGCTTAAAGACTTGTAAGTGCGTTTGCGCTAGTGTGCGCGCATTTTAACCCGAATAAACAACTTGTAGTCCATCTAAGCATGTGTGCACACATGTTAGCTGCTGTGCGCATGTTTGCCCCTGTATGCGCGTCGCTCCCCCCTGAGGAAACAGACAGGAAAAAGGAAGCACAACAAATTGTAGGAAGCTACCAGGGAATACTAGCAGAGCTAGCAGGTGAAAACAATCAAAATCAGGCAATTACACAGGCAGAACAGTAGCCCAGCCCAGCACTGAAAACTCTGCAAACAACAGTGCAGTATGTGTCTCTCAAGAGACACTGCAACACTGTAGTAAGCTACTAGAAGTGAAAACTGAAAAAGCTTCACTCAGACAAAAAAATGCTAGGGGCTGCCATAGCTGTTATAAGGCGACATATGCAACATGCTGAGGGTGGTGACAATGCAAATGCTGCCGGACAACCCACAGTGAGGAGACGGAGAAGAGTGTACAGGCCCAGGGTCACCTACCAGGGGTTACATGAGCTGGAGATAGTGGATTGCTATAGAGTGGACAGAGACCTCCTGCAGCAAATTGTTGAGCTGTGCAGGCCACGCCTCACACACAGAACCAACAGAGGGGAACCCATCCCAGTGGAAACCAAGGTATGTGTTGGCCTAAGAATACCAGCAACAGGTACCTTCCAGAGCCCAACTGGTGATATGATGGGGATATCACAGGCATCAGCATCCAGGGTACTGCACCAGTTCCTGGATGCCATGTCAGCACATGTCAGCGATCATGTATATTTCCCCAATTCCCGTGAGGTATTGGCCAGCAATATGCATCTCTTCCAGCAAATAGCGGAATACCCTGAGGTAGTGGGTGCAATAGACTGCATGCATATACACATCAAAGCACCAGCCGGTGAGCGGGGTAAGGCCTACATTAACCGCAAGGGCTTCCCCTCCATCAACTGCCAGGTTGTGTGTGATGCCCAGGGCATAATAATGAATGTGTGTGCTGGCTGCCCTGGAAGCTACCATGATTCCCATATCTGGCATCTGACGCAGCTGTACCAGACATTTGCCAATGGGGACATCCCACATGGTCACCTATTGGGGGATGCTGGCTATGCACTGGAGCCATGGCTGATGACACCCATCAGAAACGCACACACACCTGAACAGGAACGCCATAATGAGGCACACGCACAAACACGTAATGTAATAGAGCGTGTGTTTGGGCTGCTCAAGTCATGGTTCCGGTGCCTGGACACATCTGGTGGAGCCTTGCAGTACTCACCAACTACATGTACCCAAATTGTCATGGTATGTGCTATGCTACATAATATGATTCTGCGGAAACAGCTGCAGCAGGACCAGCATAGGCCCGGCCCAAACAGCCCCCCACCATTGCCAAGGCCATCACAGGCAGAGCGTGACTCGGAGGAGGAACAACCTGAGCCTGCCCCAGTAGGCAGAAGGAGGCATGCCCACTATGCCTTGGCCTTGGCAAAGAGGCAATGCATAGCACATACACTGGCTCAGTAGGAACCCTGGAAATGATACATCTCCCTGACTCACACATATAGTAAAAGGGATGCCTAAGTTGACACAACCTGCTTTCAAACATGTACAGGGAGTGTAGTATGTGTATCCAACATAGGCAGCCCTGCAGCACCACCTGAGGCATGATTGCCATGTGTTAAGCAATGTAACACCATGTAGTATATGCAAACTTGATGACCCATGAGTAACATCTTACCCTCACCAAGCATGATGCCACAATATGAAGACAAGATGATCAAGTACAACAATTGGCGTAAGTATTGTTGTTAGTCAAAGGGGATCCAATGCCTGTCAGCCTGGGATGACATGCTGAGCAAGACACGATGCTCCGCTATGGATGGCTTGCACCTATCACCCCTGGCCTTTTGGATACTGGCAAAGGCTGTTGTCCCCCATAGTGCCTTGAATAGGTAAGGCTCAAAACACAAACCCACCTCCATAGGTATCACAAGGGATACGAAACTAGAAGTAATGCTACCCAATGCCAGAAGTCTAAACTGTAACATGCATGCAGTCCAAACTCTCCTCAGCATGGAGAATGTTGATATCTGTGCAGTAACAGAAACCTGATACAAGGCTCCCAAGAGCACCCTAGCACTATCAGATTACACCTCATACCATGCTTTACAGCCCCAAAACATGGAACAAACTACAAAAGGAGGGTGAGTATCAATAATTGTCAAGGATACCCACACCCCCAGGTTGGTGCCACAGCATGAAGCAGCACAGACTATCCACGTGCAAGTAACAGTGGCTAAAACTGCCTCCCAGTTCGTAGCCTGCTACAGACCACCCTCCTAAATCCAGGAACCCCACTTGGCCTACTTGAGAACACATGAAAATATGAAGGTCTCTCCAAACAACATTATATTGGGCGACTGCAACTACCCAAACATAGACTGTGAGCATTATTCTAGCTCCAACACCCTAGGCCAAAGGTTCCTAGACTTCATAAACCAAAATGCTATGGAACAACTTGTCACCACTCCCACAAGAGGGGTAAACATACTGGACCTGATAATCACCAACATGGGGACTCTATGGCCAAGACGAGAAGTGTATCCCTTACTGGTAAGATCAGGCCATACAGTAATCTCACTGGATATTCACATCCTGATCCCAGTCCCTGGCCAGAAAACCACAGTGAAAAACATGTGTAAAGCTAATTATGCACTCCTCCAAACTGAGGTGGAATCCATTAAAGCCCTTGTGCCTGTGGAAAATATGGCCCAGACCTCAGAACCCTTTATGAATGCATTCTATGAACACCTTCAGGAATGCATGGGCTATGCAACCCCAAATAAAACCAAGACCCAATCCTCCAAAGGCAGGCATCCTGTCTGGTGGACCCCAGCCATTAACAAACCATGCAAGAGAAGGAGGAAGCTACTACATGATAGAGCAAAACCCAAAAAGGGAAGGCATCACTGATCAGTATTATGACAAAAAAACTATGGCCACACATAAAATCCTCTAAGGCCAGCTACGAGATAAAAATTATACAGGACACTAAGGATAATCACAAGGCTTTCTTTACTGATGGTAGGAACCTGGGTGGGAATTCCCAGATATGCTCAGAATTAGTCCAAAATGACAAACAATACACCAAACCCACAGACATTGCCAACATCCGACCTGACAGGTTCAGTGCAAACTTCTCCCCCCCCCCCACCAAAAGGCCAAATATCTATCCCAGCAGAGTTCTGGCACCCTGACATTGCAGATGCTCAGGTAACAGCCAGCGTCCCTAAAGCAAAACACACAGCATCAATGGGACCAGATGGTGTCCCAGGCTGCATCCAACATGAAGTCCAAGAAGAATTGAACACCAAATAAAACCACTGCTCAATCTCAGCCTTACCACAGGATATGTACCCAAACAGCAGTGTACAGCAACAGTGGTCCCTCTCCACAAAGGTGGTGCCTGAATGGATCATGCAGACTATCACCCCAGAATCCTGACTAGCATGGTCTGCAAAGCTATGGAAAGGATCATCATGGACCTCAGAAATAAAGATATTGGGGACCTACAGACACTGGACCCTACCCAGTGTGGCTTTCTTAAGGGCAGATCCTACGCCTTAAACCTGGTTGAGTCATTTGAAACAGTCAGCAAGGCCATTGATGAGGGGAAGGTGGTCCACACAGCCTACCTGGACCGTGCAAAAGCCTGCCATACAATACCCCACGTGGTCATTATAGATAAGCTCACCAGCTTAAATATAAACTCCTATGTCACTAGATGGGTTGCAAACCGGCTCAAGGACAGAACTGACATGGTCAGAAATGCTGGAACCATGTCAGAGTCCAAACCAGCTACAACTGGCATGCCACAAGGCTCGGTCCTGGGACTACCCTGTTTGGTATATAATTCTCGGAGGTACAGGCCGACATGGAAGTCCTGTGTCTGAACAAGTTTGCAGATGACTACAAACTGGGTGCCATGTCTGACCCTCCAGCTGACACAAGCATCCTACAAAAGGGCCTCATAGAAACAGACAACTGGTGCCACAGCCATGTTATCAAGCTAAACACAAAAAAGTGTATAGTCATCCCCTTTGGAAAAACAGTAAGTGCCCACCAATTACCACATAGGTGATAACCCATTAAGTACAGAAGAAGTAAAAAGAGACCTGGGGACACAAGTTGATAGAAATCTCGCATTTGACAACCATGTGGCTGTAGTGGTTATAAAAGCATTTCATATACCCACTTAATCAAGAAGGTAATCACATCTAGATCAGGGGAGGTCATCATACCTCTGCAGTCATCCTTCATCAGGCTCACAATTGAGTACAATGCTCCTTGTGGGATGTACCTTAACAGACACCACCAGCAACTGGAAAGACCCCAAATCTGCCTGATTAAACAAACTGCAGCTCCACACAGTGGTATACTGCCTGCCCAGAGGCGATCTGTGCCTGATGTATAAAGCCATGTCCAACCTGGAATCAATGCACATGCTGCACCTTGTAAAATCTGAATCGCATTGAGCTATGCACATGAGAGACCTGATCCTCAGCACTGAAATAATTAGGACATGCTGTAGTGATTGATACATAACCCAGAAGCTCCCTCCACTCTTGAGTAAATTCACAGTCCAGGTTAGCCAGAGAGTTCCTCATTGACTCTCTTCAAGAGGAATCTTGATGAGTGGATGGCAGATTGTAGGTTTACCCTGGGTATCACTTTTATGTCACAGTTAGACAGAGGCACAGTATACTAACCTTGAAAAATGTCATGGCAAACTCCAGTTAAAATGTGTGTTGATGGACAAACACACTCTGACTAGGATTAGAAATGCCCTAGGGCACATAGCCTAGTGTTTCTCAATGTCCACCCAAGTTGCGGAATACACTAGTAATGTTGGACAAGCCTGGTTTAAGTAGGCCATAGCTGAACAAAATGCAACACGGTCATACCTTAGTCTGGTGTGCTCAGTATGACTATTTAAAGCAGTGATGGGACTCAAACCCAGGACACTGTGCACCAGAGTAAAAGGACTGAACTACGATATATATATATATATATATAATAGATATATTCATATACATACATATCTATAGACATTCATATCTGTCTGTATATGTGTATGTATCTATATATATATATATCTATATATGTATGTGTCTATTACATCTATATGTATATACATATTCTATCTATCTATCTATATATGTCTATCTATTTATACATACCTCTCTATCTATGTACATATATATATATATATATATATATATATATATATATATATATATATATTTATATATATATATATATAGATATATATATATATATATATATATATATATATATATATATATACATACATACATACACATACACACACTAACATACTTCTAAACATCCATTGCTGTACAACCTACATTGTGCATTGTACATTGTACTACAACCTACATTGATATGTTCACATAGAAACCTTCAACTACATATGTATGTCCAGCCTTCACTAACAGTTGCAGTATGTCCCTTGCCCTATGCACATCTTCATATACATATAGATACAGACTGCTAACACATATGGAGGGTTCACAGTATGTAGATTATTAGATTATGTAGTTTACATTACCTTTGTTTCTGACAGCTTTTTTGGATGGCTGGCTTGCTGGTTGGCTGGCTGGCTTGATGGCTAGATGGCTTGTTTTTGTTTTTGGTCTTTCTCTCTCTCTCTTTCCCTCCAGTTGCTGCAATGATATTATTGCATGTGTGGACTGGCAGTACAGGCTGCTTTTGTAGGTATCTGCACATGTGCATGTGATGGCCTCTGCACCAATTGTTGGCCAGCATTTACTAATTGCATGCAGCCTGTTGTATGGTAATTGCAGTTCTCACTGTGATTTCAGGACAGTGCTATAAAATGTTAGGTTAGATAGGCGTAGGCCTTTCAGTTTTGCAAGGTGGGGACCATGCTGGTTTGCTGTGGACACTGTTGTGTCAGTCAAAAGGTTGGTATGTCTCTCATATCTAAGGATGTGTTGTAGCCACTGAAATGCATGTTGTACTGAAACCTGACTGTTGCTTCTTCCAGTTCATTCTTCTCAATGTGTATGTTAACTCACACCTAATAATGCTAACACTGTTTACATGGGAGTATGTACTTTCCTGTAGGACTCGTGGATTAACTGGTATACAACAGTAGCTCTTGCAATGTGTTGCTATGGCTTCACTATTTTGCCTTTACATTCGCTCCTTGAAGGCCTGATATTTGTCTTTACTGGAATGTGTTGCTATGGCTTTCCTATTTTCCATTTACATTCACTCCTTGTAATGCATGATATATTTCTTTCAGCAGCAATTTTTATATGTTTGGTGTGGTTTGGTGGCACTGCATGCAGTCTGGTGAGGCCAAGGAATGGGGCTTGACACTTACAAGGGTATCGTATTTTGCTGCTGAGCAGTAGTAGGGCCTTGTACTTTGTACTAACAGTTATGAATATCAGGCACATGCAGTGCTTGTAAACTGCTATAATGTCCTTAGTTTGTTAGATGGCTACATCCTTTGATATTTCTGGGTTGTACTCCTACATGAGGGTGTGCTTGTGGAAGCAATTCTACAGCTATTCGCAGAGTGTGTAACAGGAGACAGGCTGATATGCCTGTGTGTTTCTGACACTTGCAGGCCTCAGATACTCTTGGGTATATATTTGAGCAGCCTCAGGGAACGGTACATATCAGTGGGATACACCTGTGATATATTTCAGATATTCTGCAGTTGTGACTGTGGGGTATTTTGAGCATATGTATTACTACACCATTTCTGACATGCAAGTAGTGTGTACTTTAACTTATTGACGGTCACCATTACATGGGATTCCTCACCTTTCTGCCTACTGTTAGTACATTTTGCAGGGAGTCAGTGGGGCACAGGTAACATTTTTTGACAAATGAAGGACATCCCTGTAAATCAGTCACAGTTGGGATGTCTGGCCTCATACCTATTCAAATATGGTGGTGTTTATCCTGCTCTGATACCGTGTGTGGTTTGTAAGGTGCTACTCTAACATTATTACCTCCTAGCATGGCTGTTTCTCTTATCACACTAATGTAATGCAATTCCACAAGAATTGCCAGTAAAGATACAGGAAACAAGCTTTGTGTAATGGCCTTCCTATATTCCCTTTACATTCAGTCCTTCTATGTCATGATATATTGCTTTCAGCATCAAGTTCTTCTATATCAGTTATGGCTTAGTGGTAAGTCATGCAAACTAGTGTTTCCAAGGTCCTGTGTTCGAGACTGACAGGGGAGTTTTATTTTGCTGATGAGCAGACTACAGGCCTTGTCATACAGAGTGACTAAGGCACTTTTAAGCAGTTGTAAGCGGGTTTGCACGATGCTCACGCATGCGCACAGTCGCTTAGCTATGTGCACACTCGCTCAGCTAAGCGCACACAAGTGCACACCCGCTGACTACTGCTTAAAAGTGCTTACTCTCGCTAACACCCACGCTAATTTCTTTTAAAGAAAAGAAAATGGGGAGATAGGAAAGTGCTGAAAAAGGGGGCACAAAGAGGGTAGGACAGTAGGAAAACAAGCACGGGATGTGCAGGAAGGATGTAGGAAAGGCCCATAGCTGCCCATTTCTTTTCCAGCAATAGCTGTGCATATGTGTGAAATTTCGTGTGAAGTTTGAAACCTTCCACCCCTGAGAGATGGGTGAGGACAATAAAATATGTTGTACAGCCATTGTTAATTATCAGTTGACATGTCCAGCAGACATGTCTGCAAAATGGGCAGCTATGTATGGGGCATAATTTTTTTGTGGGAACAGAGTGCCCTTTTTTATTTTTTTTTCAGGTGAGAGTGGAATGTGAGGTACAGGAAGTAGGTATATTTGGGGAGGTAGGTTGGGGAGGTTAACAGACAAGACAAACAAGATGCATACAGGGGCGGAGTATGACACATGTGGGGGGTAAACACAATTGACGGGGACGGATGCTTGGATATCGCGAGCCCATGAGCCCACAGATGGCAACAGTGGAACTGAGATCCCCACCCATGGGCAGTTACCACTGCGCCTTCACTGCGCAGGATGGGGCTGTGCTGGGGGCTGTATAGGACGGGCAGGCACACCTGTGAGTTGTGCCACCCTCGCCTCAAGCTGGCATAGGGGATCAAGCATAGCATGCCTGATCTCGCCACGCACCACAGACCGGACACTATGGAGGGTGAGTGGATGTTCTCCTCCAGCCACACTTGCAGAGGGGGGACAAGCCCCATCCCCTGCAGCGCTTCCACCCGAAGGTGGTACAGGGCCACTGGAGGAGGTTCTGGCCTGGGCACTGGTGCCAGGTGCACTCGACAGCTGAGGTTGGAGAGGTGGGTCCACTGGAACCCACCTTCCCTGTTGTCCTATGTTTATCAGTATTTTATGACATTTTGGGTTAGTAACAAACAACACCATTCAAAATTAGTTTTAACAGCATGCATCAGTGTTCCCATTAACCAAACACCCATGAATTCCAAACATTGAACAGCAAGCATAACACATGCATATTTAGAACAACAGTACACAATCCAACAGCATGCACAGTTGATTGATGGCAACAGGCCATCAGGTTTGGATATGTGAACAGGGCACATGCATCAATGTACATGCAGATATGTATGAACCAACAGGACAAATGTCCATGGGAATTAATTGTGTATACACATACCCAGTTTGGTGTGGAATGGCATCATTTGTGAAAATGGGGTAGGGTGAAGAAATATTACATTAACAACTTAAACTACCTATACATATGCTGTACATTCCTAGTGGCTACAGATATATATCCCCTACATGTCTTTGTACAGTTTCCTATATGTAACCTTAGTAATGTTGGTGATGGGAATGTTACTGCTACATTAATATACATTCCATTTTTATTCATACATGTTCATATCTGGCTGTGTTCAGGTACAGCATCCTGCTACATTTGATTTATATGGCTCTAGACAACTGTGGATGTTCAGTATTTCATACAACCATACTATCTCCATACTGCAAGGGTACAGCAACATATCCAAATTGCGGGACAGACACATTCCAGGTTCAGTACTTTATTACACCCATTTCACTCTTTGGTTGTGGCTGTCTCATTCATTTCATTATGTACTGACTGCAGTATAACTTTATTCCAGACTTATTACAGCTTTCTTGGTCGATTCATACCCTCTTTCTCACACTCTCACTTGTTTTATTTTTACAATTCAAGATGGTGCTTAATTCTAGGCGTTATTAACATTTCTTACTTGGTTACAACAATCCTTTCCAACAGACTCACTTATTTCATATGGCAGATTTTAAAAGGGGATGTATTTGACACATGTCTATCCTTTGTAGATTGATTACCAGTCATTTTCAGGGTGAAGCAGTTATCTGATATTACAATACAGGTGGAAACTCTATTTCAGACTTGTTTAATGTTTATTTCTGGATTACAGGCAGCATCACTTATCTAATCTTACAGTACTAGCAGAATCTTTCTTCTAGGCTTATTTGAACTTTATTAATATGTAACAACACTGAACTTTTTTACAAGCTGTCTCACTTATATTCTATAACAATTCCAGCAAAATAATTACTAACCTGCCTGGTGGCACAACCTCACCAGCCTATCAGCATAGGCTCGCTGATTCATGGAATGGACACCTGCAGCTGTAATATAAATGAAATAATATTGGAACATACATCTCCATAATATAGGCTAGGATAATTTCTTACATACTTAATTACATGGATACTTACTCAGTAGTGGGGTGTTGGGCATTTGCCGGGCCTCCTGGATCCAACGGTTCAGTTGGTCCTGCTTACGTCTCTTCAGGTCCGCATGGTGGTGACGGACCTGTTCACCAGTCCTTGGTATGCCTGTGGCACTTGTGAGATCATGTGCCAACCGGTTCCACGCCTCTGCCTTGTATGCACCCCAGTGAACCTGGCCCTGCATGAGTTGAGCCTCATGATC
The DNA here is from genome assembly GCF_019279795.1 of Protopterus annectens. Classification (NCBI taxonomy): domain Eukaryota; kingdom Metazoa; phylum Chordata; order Ceratodontiformes; family Protopteridae; genus Protopterus; species Protopterus annectens. Next base: position 428,801,252 of record NC_056731.1, on the reverse strand, counting down.
ATGGACTAGGAGCCAAACCACATATTTGGACTCCTCAACACCCCACCTCTGTGCTCTAAAGCAACTTCCCTCTCCTGCACCTGCCATCTTGACTGCAAATGGGTACCACAATCAGTTATGCTGTGTATTCCCACCTATGGGGCTTATATATGCCGCTTTTCCCGCACTTATCTGTGATTGGGCATTTTGGATATTTATCAGCTTAAGAAAACCTGCTTTGTCATGTTGTCATGCTTCTATTTCCATTCATTTTATATATATATATATATATATATATATATATATATATATATATATATATATATATATATGCTAATACTGCACGGTATCCTGGGTTCAAGCTTGGACATTGCTTTTTTTTTTTTTACTACTGTCTAGACAGGCTAGGAGGTGTGTCTGTGTAAAGGCGGTTTTGATACAGCTTGCTCAACGTTGCACACTGGTAAGCCGGTTGGCGCGATGCGTAGCTCCATGCAAACGGCTTACGCTGGGTAACGTGTTATTTGGCTATGAGCATGCATATTACACTGTGTGAAGTGTTGCTCAGCTATGGGCACTCATTTTAAGCGTGTTAAAGCGGTGCTCAACTCCAGGCACTCATATTACACCTGTTAAACTGCTGCTCACCTGCGGGCAGTCATATTACGCTTGTTAGAGCGCTGCTCACCTATGGGCACTCATATTCGGATTTTTAAAGCCTTGCTCAGCTATGGACACTTATAAAATTTTTTTATATTTTCTTGTGTCAGATTTCTTCAAAAATACATGATCCATTTCATTACATTTTACTTAAATTATTGTTATTATATATATAAATATATGTTAGGGGATTGTTTCATGCTTATTTAACTAAAAATAGAAAATGATGTTGTGGGGGCTCGAACTGTGACTATCTCCTCTTTGGCCAACGTCTCTACCGCTACGCTATTGCTACTTACCTTAATTTGCATATTTAGATCTTATATACTTTTCAATGACTGCTAACTGTGGCTGAGTGGAGGGCATACCCACGCAAACCAGCGCAACTACGGGCAAACATTTTGGAAATTATAAAAAAAAAAAATTAAACTGCTATTTTTACGTTTTACATTACAGTTGGGTTTATAGTCTGTGGGGGCATGTGTGGTGTTGTGTTCCTTGACATTTCCGCGGACTCATTCGTGGGAGTTTACTTTCAGGACTCTGACTCTTCTGGGGGTGTGTCCCTTTGCAGAACTCAGCATTCGGACACACCCCCTACTTTCCTACATGGACCGTGTTAGCCTAGGGTGTGATTCAGCATGCCCTCATGAATATGCATGGCATGCTGATGTCATACCGTTAGACTGCAGCCTCCGTGTAAGACATATTAACTCTTACACAGAGGTTTCGTGAATCCTGCCCACTTGTTTATGTTTAAACATGGTGCACAGCATTCATATGCAATTAGCACTGCTGCTCACTGCACAAACATGTAATTTCCATGTAGGCTTGGCGTGAAGCTTACACAGAGTTTATTGACCCCACAGGCTGGTCTCTGTATAATGATTTATCTCTTTTCGCCATTTATATAACTTTAAAAATAAATTATTATTATATTTTATGCATGCCATTTTGAATTCACAATTCCTTTTGACTCATAAATTCCCTGTTTAAATTATTTTTGGTGGCATTATTTAACTTTGCTTTGTTATAAATAGCTGGATTACTTTTATATGCCTTAAGAGCCTTTCGTTTCTGCTTAAAATATTTGGTTAATCTACATTTTTTACCATAATGGATACTGATTTCTTCTATAGGTATGATATGTAGATTCAATGCATTAATTATACTTTTCTTTGAAAAATGGCTCCTCTGCAGTTCTTATTGGTCTTAATTATTTTCAGTCATCTTATGTATATAAAATCTTATCTTGTTTACTTTATTAAAAAAAAAAAAACTTAGAATGATGAACTTTAGTGATGAGATCAGACATTTCCAAAGATGGACTCATTTTACATTTTAACTAATACTCCATTTTAGTTAATATAAGGTCCAATAAGTTATTGCAATGTGTGTGATATTTCACCAGCTTTTTAAAAATTGTACAAGTCTATCACATCCAAAAAAGTAAGATGAAAAACTTGAAGTAGATTAATACATTTCTCAATTAATAGTTGAATAATTAAAGATTCCTGCCATTGTAGAGGAACTTCAGTAAGGCAGAACAAGTCTGACAGTACCTCAACAGTTAAATAATTTAGAATAACAATATTTCAGCTTTATCTGGTATATGTTGTGTAAACAAAGAAAATGAGCCTTTTTATAAATGCTGTCTAGCTCTGAATTGTTGTAAAATGTAAAAACTATCTCATTTCAGTGATTTAATGTCTGCACTATTCCAAGCTTTAATAACAGCCATAACATCAGTTTTGTTGAGTTTTGTTGAGGTATAGCTAAACTTTCAAGCTTTCTAACCGTGTTATTCAAACTTTGGGAAATGGCATAATATTAAATTATAAGAAAAACAATCTGTAAACAGAAGGTATAGCTAAACATTCAAGCTTTTCTAACCTTATTATTCAAACTTCGGGAATTGGCATACCATTTAATTATAAGAAAAATGTGTAGATACTTGTTCTTTTATCCTTTTAAAATCTAAAAACATTTATACTTTTCTGCAAATATTTTTGATATCCTTATTACCTTTTAACATCAAATAATTTGTTGTCTTGTAATATAGATATCAAGATCAAAAATTACTTCTCAGATTTGTATGACTTCAAAATCTATTTTTGAGCCTTCTTGATGTAAACAATTATTAAACAATTTAGTTTCTGAATACTTATAATCATTAAAACATAGACATGGAGGGGTATTGCTAGAAGTAACATTTACTTAATTATCACTTTTTAGATTATAAATTGCCAGTACTGCATCCTTCATATGTTTAACTGTTATTTATTAAAATAATTTGTTACTGCCACTGTTATTATATCTTTATAGGCTTCTAGTGTTCTTAACAATTTTGGAGTCAAATTAGTTAAATCCACCAAGCAGGATCTTAACAAAGATTTTACTGTGACGTTTTCTGTTTGTATTTCAGTCTCAATTTATATTTTGCATGATAATCAGCAAGTATCAAGACTTGTTTTTGTTCTTTACATCATTGTTATGCACAATAAACTCAGGTATAGTGACTTTCTTTGTGTGATTAATTCCCTGAATTGCATCAGTAATTCCCATCTTCTATTCATACTAAATTGTTCATCTTGCAAGTCATGTAATACAGTAACTTCCTCTTACAAATTCTACAAACACCAACTCCCCCACCCCCATTTTCTCTTACCCTCTTACAGTTTTTTTTGTGAATTCAGGGGATCTGAATCACTGTTTTGATTTACTTTTCTTCATTTGGAGATCTAATTTGATTTGGGTCAGATTCATGAGTGGATAATTTCTGCACTACTGTTGTGTGCTCGTTGTATCATGCCATAATGTGCATAAAATAGTGTGCTATTTTATATTCAGTAAATGGCTCTACACATTGTGTAGAGCTGCCAAACACAGGTAAGTGACACAGTATGCAAATGAAAGCATAATCAGCTGAATTACATGTTAATTAACCAATCCAAGATGGTGGAGCCATTCAGAAAGCTACAAATTAATTGTGTAGAGATGGTGTAGCCCTTTGCTATGAATACCAAAACCTATTGGAATACAGCCGTCATCACTCTTAGAAAAAAAAAACAACAATGTTAGGGGCTGCTGCTGCCTTGCATGAGTATGTGTAACAGGCTGAAATCTGTGTTACTTATGCTGCTAATAGACCTTGTCCAAGGAGAAGGATGTTCAGACCCCACTTAACATATCATGGACTGCATGGCAGTGAAACAGTAGAGTGATACAGGGTTGATAGGGAAAAATCTACAGGAACTCTGCAACCTCTGCTGCCCCCAAATCAGACCTAGGGAAAATTGAGGAGAATTTATACCAGTGGAAACTAAGGTATGTGTAGCATTAAGAATATTAGCTACTGATACATTCCAGAGACCCACAGGAGATATACTAGGGGTATCATAAGCATCAGCCTCCAGAATATTTTACCAATATCTTGATTCTATGTTACAACATGCAAGGGAGTACATCTATTTTCCACACACACCAGAGAAGTAAGCAAAAAATGCAGGAATTATATGCTACAGCACACTTTCCTGAAAGTATTGAGGGCCATAGACTACACTCACATAATAATAAATGCCCCACCTGGTGAACAGGGAAGGACATACATCATCAGGAAGGGATTCCGCTCAACCAACTGCCACATTGTCTGTAATGCCAGAGGGATCATTTTCAATGTTTGTGCAGGCAGCTCAGGCAGTTACCATGACTTAGACATACAGCACACCTCATGGCTGTACACAAAGTTTGCTAGGTGTGATGTTCCACAAGGCCATCTCCTGGGTGATGCAGGTTATGCAGTGGAATCATGGCTCATGATACCCGTCAGAAATGCACACGCACCCTCAGAGGAAGGATACAAATGCCATGCTCAACTAGAAACATTGTAGAGCATGTGCTTGGCATGCTGAAGTCATGGTTTTGCTATCTAGACACATCAGAGGGTGCCCTGCAGTACAACTCTGATACCTATGAAGATATTTCCACAGTTTGTGCCATGTTGCACAATATAATCTTGAGGAAACAGCTGCAAAGGGACATCAATAGTCAGGACCATGCATTCCTAGACCACAGGCAGGGCAGCACTTCTATTACATGCAGACGAAGATTTGGAGGGAGAACTTGAAGCTCCAGAGGTAGTCAACAGATGTAGGTGTGCACAATATGCTCTTTCCCCTGGCTAAGAGGCAAAGGATAGCACACACAATCACCACCTAAGGCTCAAAGATAAGCGCATACAGTCAGCAACTAAGAGGCAAATGAAAGCGCGCACACACACACACACACACACACACACACACACACACACACACACACACACACACACACACACACACAGCAAAGCATACACATAACAACCTAAGCATGTACAAATATTAAAAGTGATGCCATCTGATGTTCATTACTTACCCATGTAATGCCTGTGTACAAATAGCATCAGACAGAGACAGCCCCAAAGCACAGGATTCTTAACTGCAATAATGTCAAGGTAAGCGTGGAACCTGTAGTATATGAACAAATGTGTAAGAAGATAAACTACCTGCATACTGTCAGTCTCATACCTATCCACTCCGTGCGTCAGACATATATGCACCCATATGTCAAACCCAAATGAACAAAAAGTAACAATTACAATTTAATGGGACTACAAACAAGCAGTAATAAATTCAGCATAATAAATGCAATTGAACACTTTAAGAACAAGCAGCAGAAGCAAAATAAAGTAGGAAGAGACACAAATACAGTAAACACAGCTGAATAAAGTGTAATTTTTTAGCTGAGTAGAAAGGGAGGAAACTGACGATAATTCAAGGTTAAAAAAACTAAGAGGGTGGGCCTTTCCAAATAATCTCACTGTACTCAATAGAATGAGCTGATGACTTGTACAATGCTGAGGTGGCAAGTTTAAACAATCTGTAGAAGCTGTTATTCTTTACCTTGGTTCCTTCAATTAGCGGATGGAAAATCTGTTGGAACAGTAGGTTTGAACTTGCAGAAATCCTTTATTTTTTTTTATTGTTTTTTTGTTTTTTTTAAGCATGACACTTGTTCAAAGGTATATGCTAGGCTAATGACCACCAGGACCTTTATAAGTCTAGCAATGCAACCCAAACCAACTGCATTCACTGATAATGTGCATATAGTTTCATGGGTATATACTAGGCTAACAACCACCAGGACTACTTGTTTTCATTAGCTATTTGATTCTTCTTATCTTAAATCCAAAACAGCAACTAACAGACATTAGTCTCTTAGGCCAGTGTTCATACTCCAGGGTGATAATCCATGAAGTACAGCACTACATCATTCACAAATCACAGACTTTTAGGATGAATACATAAATACTGAGGTGTTTTGTTAAACATCCCTCCCTGCTGTAAAAGTGTAATTTGTTTAAGGCATAATTGATATGCAGGCAAGGTGCATAACATATTTGCTTATCAGTAGTGCACAAATACACCTTACGTACTGCTGCAGACAAAAAAGATACATTGTAACTTGCAAAAAAGATGCATTGTTACTTGTTTCACCTTCCATCACATAAATATGCTAAGCTGCATTGCACAATGGTCAGCACTCATACACAACACCTGCAGACAAAAAAAGATATATCGTAACTTGCAAAAAAGATACTTGGTTGTTTGTTCTGTCTTCCTGCTTGCAAACAGGGTAAGCAGCATTGCTTGGCTGTCAGCACTCTGGACTGTAATGACTGTAAAAATACAGCTGCTCACTGGTTTTCCCTTGGACAATAGATGTAAGTTCAGGGCCAAAATATAGGTAAGACAGGATTCTAATTTAGCACACTCCAACTTTTATAAATAACAAGAACTATGTATAGCAGTTGATATCATATGAATTATATGTGCTACTGGGGGTATCCTGACAATTATATTTCTGTAATTAAAAGTTTCTTTTCTGCTCTGGGATGGACTTCGTACTTTACTGATAGTCATCTTCACAACTCACATAGGTTCATAGGTTCATAGGTGTGTACTAGGCTAATGGCCCTGGAGACTTTACAAGCCTAGCCCATAGGATTACCCTGGCATCGTGCCACCCGACCTTAGTTCCTAGTGCTTCTGTCAAGTAGAGCCACTGGAGTGATCCCTGGAGTGAATTTTCAATTTCCCAACCACTCATCAAGATTTCTCTTCAAGAGGGCTAGTGAGGTGCTCTGCTTGACATGTATGGGAAGTCTATTCCAGAGCATGGGCAGTCTCTGGGTTATGAACCTGTCCCTCCAGCACGTTCTGTTGATTGTGGTAATGAGGTTGAGGTCTCTGGAGAGTGTGGTGAGAAGGAATTGGGATTTGTTTAGATGTAGCATTTCTAACAGGGCTGGGTCAGACATGGCTTTGTAAGTCAAGCAGAGATCGCCTCTAAGTAGGCGATATGAGACAGAGAATATAGTAATGCAAGTATAGCTGAAAAACATGCATTATGTGGTCTGACACTGAACTCAGAAATCTTTCTTGAAAGTAATCCAAGTCTATGCATTTCCATTATATTGTCACACATTACTCCTGCATCACATTTGCATAACCCAGGACCTTGTCAGGTCACACACATATATGGTTTACTGAAATGTAACACCACTCACGCTTTAATGTGTCTATATAATTAATGAGCATGCCTGATAAGCACTTTTTTGTGGTAATGAGAGAAAAACACCTAAGTGTAATAATATTCATACTCCTTTTTACATAGGTTTGAATCCCATATTGTACAAATTACTTTTATCAGTGTATTAGGCCTCACAAAATATGTGTTAGGTCATAAAATGTATAACACCAATTTGTGTCTTAAAAGTCAAGTCATTTAACAGGTATAGCATCAGACAAGCCATAAATTAATGCCAAGTGTCACATTACCCTTCCTGTTTCATAAACTGCCTTCCTCTCTGTTTGGCAATGTTGCTCTCTGCTTAGCATCATGCAAACATAGTTGGCATGGTTGTGTGGGTTTGCCGATCGTAAAATGGGATATCATGAACTGGGGGGGAAAACACTTTAACTGTTGCTGGATGACCTGTGCAGACATGGCAGGAGCTGACAAGGATGGTGCCCAATTCAGGGCTCAAAGATGGAGGAGTCAAGAATATTCATTGTACTCCTCATAAAATGCCACAGCCATAGGCTGCTACAGGGGGACTATGCAGGATTTCAATATAAACCAGAGGCTTGAAACAGTCTAGCCAAGGCTGTCCATTCCATGCACTGGGAATCAGTGCAGGCATCTTTACAATCACCTGAAAAGGTGCAAGCAGGCACAACTCAACCAGTGGCTGGATGAGTTTAGGACTGCTGACATCCCACAGTTGTGTAAGTATACAGATGCAGATACTTTAGCTGATATAGAAAGCTGGAGATAGCTAAGAATCACATGCATAATGTTTCTCTCTTTTTCTCTCCTTATTTATTTTTCTGCTGGTCAGTAGATTTCAGCAAACAGGAAGGCCCATGTTGAATGCTTAGAAACTTAAGCATGCATATGTTAACTGTAAAAGCAAGCGTGTGTGCTTTATTCCTTAGCTTAAGGTAATTGTAGGAGTCAAATGTAATACTGCATTCCAATGTTAGGGGTTCAAATCCCACAAGCAAGAAACACATACTAAAAAGTTATTTAATATTAATTTGAACTAAATTGGCATAAATGCAATGTTGTTAACTTAATCTGTATTATTTTTAAAAATGTGTGCAATACATGCATATTGCAAGGATTATTTGGAACAATTCTCAAACCTATTTTGGATTTTTCAAAAGTATAGTTAATGTAAAAGTAAAAATATATTTTTATTGTACTAAATTGTGTATGTGACATATAATGGATCTAATTATCTTTTTTGTCTTTTTTTCCCTCTTACTCCACCCGTATCTCTCTTTTTTTATTTTTATATGTATGATCACACCATTCTGATGTCATAATGATGACACTACCAGTTCCTCCTTCCTTCTCTTCCTTTCTCTCCACTCTCTTCCTTTTTCCTTCCTTCTTCTCTTTCCATTCCTGTTCTTTATCCCCTTTCCTTTCCTCCCTTTTCTTATTAGCCAGAGCACCAGTTACTTCTCTGTTAGTCCCTGCTTTAACTCCATTTCCTAATATTCCCCAACTGCAAAATCTCTTTCCTTTCTCTTAGTCTTTTGCCCATATTTAAAATGCTTAACATCTTTATCATTCATTAGCACTATTGATTGTACTTTACTAGGTGTTCAATACCCTGTGATGCTGTTTAATATTCACTGTATGATTTTCTAATCTAACTTTATTTATCCTGTATGTTAATTCTGATATTTGTTACTGCACTATATGTGATAATATTACACAGTTTATTAATTGAACTATGTATGTTGGAGTGTGTTGGAGTTCTGCCTCCTTGGGCCTTCACTGAAAATGGGATTCATGCCCAGTCAGACTTTCCCGGTAAACAAATGCCAAATCAAATAAAATAAAAAAATAAATAATTTTCTGACAAACAGCAAAATGATTTCCAGCACAGGGAGGTAAGCCAACCACTGTTGACATAAAATATTATATTTTTTAATACAGTATTCACTGGAGTCACTGCTTTTCACATTTGCAGGAATTACCACATTTACTTGTGTAATGCCATCCTGACACCATGTGTAAAAAATAGGTTGATCTGGATTTGAACCCTGTGTTATCTGTGCTCTAAACATGAGTTCCCTACTCTGACACCTGCTGCCACAGGGGACAACTAGGGAGGAGGTGTATTTCTTATATTCAGTACTGTCCAAAGTGCTGACAGCCATGCCTTGCCACGTAGCCTGTTTGTAAACATATCACTATTTTCCCATTTAAACAGAGAATCAGTTTTGCTTGTCGCTTAACTCTGTGCATACTGGGAAGACAATAGCAACAGTTCTTAATGCCATAAAAGTTATGACACATTTCAAATATGAACTGCAGTATGAACACCATAGTATCTCTCAGCTATTTCTCCCATAGAGAATATGCATAACTACTTCTCAAGTTCAAGCTGTATTCATTAAATGTGAATCTCGCATGTGCAAACACTTTGCCATCGTTAGTGCAAACCAGTTGCTCAGAGATGCTCTATGCAAAGAGATGTTTGATATGTATTACAATGTTTATTGCCTAGTTGTTCTTCATCCCATCAAAACTGATGTAAAAATACAAAGGGAAGAGACTTGTTATTGATTGAACACTAATTTACTCAGACTCATGTGTGCCCTGCACCCATGCACTTGAAAATGGGTATGGCAGTAACTGGTCAAATATCAGCTACACTACAAAAGTAAATAGCACAACTGCATTGGTACATTATTTAAAGATTTATACTGATTCTATACATACACATTGAGGTTGTCTTATGCATGTCTTACTGTGGACATCAATTCATCACATTATAAACGCATGTAACTTAACATTTGAATGTGTGTGTGTGTGTGTGTGTGTGTGTGTGTGTGTGTGTGTGTGTGTGTGTGTGTGTGTGTGTGTGTGAGAGAGAGAGAGAGAGACTGAAAGTGTGTAATGTACACAGCATAGTCAGAAACAGGTGCATTTATGTCTCAGTTCTGTGACATTCATTCCTGACAGCTTATTGCATATAATTTTAGAAGCTATTTTTTAAAGTATATCTGCACATTGGAACCAAAACAAAAAACCCAAAGTTCAGACTTTACACATCAGCAGGGTATGGTACCTTCATCATAGAATGATGAAGTCATCATCTATAAAGACCACTATGACATGGAAAAATCAGACTTTGGTGATGATGAAAATATTAACTAATGTGTTCTTCAGATGAGAGCAAAATAGATAGGGTTCAATTAACACAACAGTCAAATTGTGTGTGTGTGTCTGTATGTGTAAGTGTGTGTGTATGTGTGTAGGTGTGCGTGTGTGTGTGTGTGTGTGTGTGTGTGTGTGTGTGTGTGTGTGTGTGTGTGTGTGTGTGTGTGTGTGTGTGTGTAGTCAAAAGAGCATGAGTCTATATCTCTACTGTCAGCAACCAAGTCTCATGGAGAACAAAAGTTTTACAGTTGTAAATGCCTACACAGTCATTTCATATAAGCCTCCTGACATCTTCTCCCAAACATACACTGATAATGTCATCTTCTATAAAGTGTTCTGCAACAGTATAAAAGTCTGATTTGTACTGTGGGGCTCGCATTAACTATTGTATTCTATTGCTTGTGTAACTAGTTAGTTAAGAGATCTAATCTCACTGCAGTCAACTTGTTTGCTTTTGCAGACAGAAGCCCATGAGTTTGTAGTCTACTGTCAGCAATCAAGACTTATGAAATGCAAACATTTTTACAGTCATATATGCCTACATAGCCATTTCATACAGGCCTCCCAACGACTTCCAAATATACACTCATGATGTTATAAGGTATAAATTGTTCTGCAATATTATACAAGTCAGACTTCTGCTGTGCTGCTTGTGTTAAGTACTGTGTTCTCTGGCTTGTGTCGCTAGTTAGGTAGGGGTTCTAATCTCACTACAGTCAACTTTTTGTGTGTGTGTGTGTGTGTGTGTGTGTGTGTGTGTGTGTGTGTGTGTGTGTGTGTGTGTGTGTGTGTGTGTGTATGTGTGTGTGTGTGTGTGTGTGTAGTCAGAAAAGCATGACTCTGTATGCTACTGTCTGCAATCAAGATGCGTAGAGACTGAACATTTTTTACAGTCGTACATGCTTACACAGCCATTTCATACAGGGCTCTCAGTGTGCTCTTCCAAATATACACTGATGATATCAGCTGCTATAAAGTGTTCTGCAGCAATGCAAAAGCCAGACTTGTGCCATGGTACTTGTGTTAAAAGTACTGTGTTGTGTATATAGCAAGGTAAGGGTTCTAGTCTCACTGCAATTAACTTGTGCTGTTCAGTTCACATTCTAGAGACCATTTTAGAACAGCATGTTATACACTCCTCCTACAATTTTCTTCTCATGAGACACTAATGATGTCATCTGCTTTAAAAAGTGTCATCTGACACTATGAAAATCAGACTTGTGTTGTGGTGCTTGCAGAAAATCCTGTATAGATAGCTAGGTAGGATTTCTATTCTCACTATGGTTAACTAGTGTATGTGTTCAATTAGTTCATATCCTGGAAACCATTTTAGAACAGCATGTGAGACATCCCTACTGTTACTATCTACATTTCATCAGGCACTGATGATGTAATTCAATATGAAAGTCAGACTTATGCTGGGGCACTTGCGATAAGTACCGTGTTTTGTAAATAGCTAGGCAGGGATTTTAATCTCACTGCAGTCAACTTGAGTATGTGCTCACCTTTGGAGACAATTTTATACTGATATGTGACTACATATCTATGTTAGACACTCCTCCAAATGACTTCTGCTCAGTATACAATGATGCTATCAGCTTCTATAAAGTGCATTGTGGCGTTGTTAAAGTCAAACATATGTGGTGGTGTTAGTTGTACAATGTATGGATTCCAGCTTCTATACCTACACAGATTTAAGGTTCAAATCTGACCTCAGTCAACTGCTTGATGGTTTGTTACAGTCACTGTATGATCTTTGGAATCGTTATTCATTCAACTTCCACTCCAGTGAGTCTTTAACATAGCCCCAAGAATCCACCATCCCCCTTTTCACTCTGTCCACATAACATCCTTTATGAAGAAGACTGCAGGATGTCATCATCTCAAAGATGCATACACACATCATGAAGCAGAGTCCTACCATGATCCTCTGCAAGCCATGTCCAGACAGCTGAATGCATAATTGTTAATTATGTCATTGTTGGTGTACAAGTTATATATGACAGAGTCAGTATATAAAACAATCAAACACATGCACACATACACATGGATCTACTTCAGTAGATCAAAATACCATAATGCCAAAACCCATATAGAGGAGACAAAAATATTCACATCTTCAAATGCTAACAAAACCAAATGTTTTAAACAATGAACCAACTAATACATATGACTGGAAGTCACCAGAGGATTTGAATGGACATTGTGCAAAACAAAGAAACAAATCTATATATTAATGCACATAACCTAAACAAAAAAATACAACTTTTCCAACATTTTTGCAGGGAGGCAAGCCCCCTGCACCACCCATATCTCCTGTAAATTATATGCACCAACTCCGAGATCACCCTACAGTGGGGAAAAGGATTAATTTCCCGATCTTCACTGTACCATGATCTCTCTTCACAATCAGTAAACATGAAAAACTTTTCTCTTGCATATTATGTTACACTGAAGACAATGTCTTTCTGAGTTTAGTGTGACTTCCATTCAACTTCTCTGATTACTTCTAGACATGTGCATTACTTGATTCATTGTTTCAAACTTTTGGCTTTGTTAAAATATGTAGATGTGTATTTGCAATGTTACCATCTCATCTTTATGAGTTTCAGTGTTATGGTATTTCCATCTACTGAAATAGATCCATATGTACATTCCTTTACTATCTTCCATCATATGGATATAAAATTGGTGTTTAAATGACATTATAATGGCCATAATTGTATGTGTTGTTAGCCGTTAGCCTTGTAATATCCTAAGACTTTATGAAGATTGAACATGTCAATGTTGCTGTCGTCTACATGTGCTATGTTGAGGTGTAGATATACAGTAGCCCTACAATAGGTATTCCAATCTGTGATTTGAGGTAATGTATTGATGGCCACTTCTGCCATTTGATTACATGTTCCTTTCATAGCAGCTATAGTAATATGCCTCCTGAGAACTGTTGAGATGGGATGATGCTATGTATGTTGTTTCCTTATTAACGCATGTGTTTTTGTAGTGGAGTATACCAACAGTATAGCCAGTTCTTATTCAACCATCACAGTGACACTTACAATATGGCACAGGTGTGCAAGTGTATCCCTACCATCATTAACTGTTCTGTGAGATACATCAGTATAACATAATACAGATTACATGGGCACAAACAACTTGTTTCATCCACATGTTGTCATGCTGTTATATACACAAACATATAAGTAGTCCAGGATCAATTGAAACCTTTGTGAATTCATTGTATGCATTGTATGGTCCCCAGCAGCATTGTGTGACTGACAGCATTTGTGTCAGTAACTGTTCTGCATGAACCATATTCACCTCATTTGTAATATGTCCGTATATGGTATCAGGGCACTCACACACAGCTTTCCAATGAAAAACATATATGCATATGGTTTGCATTTGTTGTAATCATGTGACATAGGGCCGCTGTGTGGCATGTGATTGTATTTGGAGGTGTTGTCACACCTAATTTTTAAATAAGTAAAAAATGATATGGGAACTACACAGATAATCAGAGAGCTGTTTGTGGATGGCAGCACACATACTCATCTGTAGGAAATAGACAATCTGCTAGTTGACAGATTTGGATCAAACTTCCCCCCTCCATCCACACTGGACATCACGCAAAATATACATGCAAACATTATTCAGCTTATCTTCTCAAGAGACCACCTAATCTGTGCACTTTCTAAGGCTAAAAACACAGCATCAGTGGATGATGACAGCATCCCATGTTGCATTTTCAATACCTTGCAACTTGACTTAACAGACACAGTTGGATCCCTACATAACCTCAGCCTCCAGACAGGTTATGTTCTGGAAGAAGGGTGTACAGCAGCAGTCATCAATCTGAACAAGGGGGTCCATCACCTTGGGACTATATTAAAATCGAGAAGAGGCATTACATCAAATGCCTCTTCAGCAGCACATAAAGATCAAAGTCTGAAAATAGTGAAGGCTCAGGCCAGCAATTTTTTTCCCAGGGAAAACAATTACTTGGCCTGAGCTATAGCATTGCCCTTTACCCCATTGTAGTGCAATCTCAGAGTTGGTATATTTAGTTAGGGGGAGTGTGGGGGGCACAGCCCCCCATGTTGCCCAGTTAGTTAATTTTTAAATAGTGTGTGTTTGGTACTAGTGATTTCTTTTCCAGGGAAAGTAATCACTGTTTTGACTGTTCGCAGTTTAGTGTATTCGGTTTTTATGTGTCACTGAAGAGGTGTTCGATGTAATGCCTCTTCACTATTTTTAATGTAGACCCCATCACCTTACACAATGAATTATAGACCATAAATCTGACTTGCCACATCTGTAAGGCAGTTAAGGGAATCACCATGGATTTTATCAAAAAGGACACAGTTAATCTCCTGACTGTGTACACAACAAATTTTTAATTCATTAAGAATGCATCATATCTGTTAAATCTGTTTGACTTCTTCAAAAAGATTGCCAATGGCATGGATGAGGGAAAGACTGTGCATTCTGCATAACTAGACCTGGTCAAGGCATTTAGCACAAATCCACACTCAGGTATTACAGATAAACTGTCTAAACTTGGCCATAAACACATACATCACCAGGTGTGTAGCCAAATGGATCACTGACAGGACATGTACCGTCGAAATGTGTGAATTCAACACTAGCAACAGGCCAGTGATTAAGGCCTTACCCCAGCGTTCTGTACTATGCCCTTTTCTGTTTGGTATTTACTTCCCAGAAGTCAAGACAAACTGTGACAGCCTTTGTCTTACCATCTTTGTGGATGACTACAAAATGTGGACAATCATTGAATCCATGAATATGATTGATATACTGCAGAAACTACTAATGCACAAAAATGATTTGTGCTAGAGCCATGGAAACACATTAAATGAACACAAAAGCATAATTATTCCCATTTTAAAAAGCAAATACCCAAGCTAATTATAATATAGGCAGTACACCCCTATGAGTACACCCAGTGGTACTTGATCTGGGTACTCAATTACATAGTAATCGGAATGTCAACCACCATGTGTCCACAGTGGTGACAAATCTTTTGTATGTGGCACAACCCATAAGTATGTGCAGGCAACCCACAGCAAAGGACATTATAATGCCACTGTACTCAGCCCTCATCACATGAATAATTGAATACAATGTGCCCTGTTGCATGTACCTCAACACACATCTGCAACAGCTGGTCCAACACCAGAGTTTTTGCAAAATGAAGATACATTGCACAATGAAGTCAGTATATACTCAAGCAGAGTGCTTCATTATCCCTCTTTAAGAGGAACCTGGATGACTGGATGAGAAATAGAAAATACACCCTTGGAATTCCACCTGTGTCCCTGCTGGACAGGAGCATCATGAGCTGACTTATGGAACATGGGCTAATTTATTGGCTAGGCTTATAAGAGCCTCAGAGCCAGTAGCCTAGTAACTTGCTACGACCCTATGATATACAGAAATATTTAAAGCTCCATCACTGTATTATATCTACAATAGACTACTAATCTGCGTCTGGCCTGCAGGGCACCCTACAATCTGTCCTTGACGGCAACATTACACATTAACGCAAACTGAACAAGGGTCACTCATTCCAAGGATGTTAACCTAGCCTCTGACATAATAAATCATGTTGGAGAGATAGAGACATCTCTCAGATACTACCGCTTGCCATTCTCATAAAGAAAAGACCTTTCCTGACCCTCTTCAAGTGCAACATATATAAATGGATGGTTAATTGTGATTGTACTCCAGGTGTTGTGCCTATGTGCCTCATGGAATGAGGTGGTTGGAATTAGATAACATAGCATAGACACATTCCTCTGTCAACATTGTTCACATAGCTATTGAAATTTGTGTATGCTATGTTAAATATGGCTAGGCTTTTATGGAATCTTGGGACTTTAGCCTAATACTCTCCTATGCACCTATAAACCTATGAAGTTCAATTGTATCCTAGGTACAGCTAAAGTATGACTGTACTGCATCATGGTCGTACCAGTATATCACATCAGTATTACCAACTGATAGTTTGCATGAACTCATTTGCATGCATGTCAAGATTTCATGGCAGTATAAAATTTTCCAAACCAATGTCAGTGTGACAATGATCATGTGGCAAATGTCTTGGGTTTGACATGTGTGGATAGGAAGTGTGCTCCATCTATTGTCTGGTATGTGAACGATATCACAGTGATAGCTTCCTTGCTCACTGAAGCTACATTTTGCAGCACTGGAGTTTCTGTGCACATGAGCATAACTGATGCATTGCCATGAGTCTCACTACTTTTTTACCATTCATTATGATGGATTACTTCTGAATTCAAACATCAATTGCAGATGTTGCAGACAATATCCATTGCTATCATGTGACAGCTTAATGCAATGCACAACTGTGTTAAGGGAATTCACTCATACTAGTGTGTTGTTTTTAAGTGTTGTTATCCATATGGCCAATAGCTATGTCATCCAAGGATGCTTTACTCAAATGTATCACTTTTGCCACAGTGATCTCCCGCACATCTTGTCGTCTATACGTAAGTATTGTCTGTGATGCATAACCATTAGGAGTTGACAGTACAGACTTCCATTCAAAGTGTTCTACAAGATACATGTGTAATACGGCTTCCTGTGATGCACTCAGTAAATACACAGCTCATTGAGATAATTTATGGCATGGTGACATTCTTCAAGGTGTGGATTGTGGTTTATGTGTCATGCAAACCTCTCAATTGGCAAGGATTGCCCCAAAATTAAACTACAGGTGTAACACTGTCCTTCTTAACACCTCCAAAAAGTGGCAATTTTTGATGAAGGTGTGTTGAGTTCCCCTAATACATTAATGACAAATCACTACAGTTGCACAAGTGTGTTCCTGCAGAACATGTATAATAACAATCACATATTTTATGTAAATGTCACAGATTAATGGTGGTATTATTTTAAAATTGTCCCTGTTTGTACCTGCTTCTGTCTATAAGCCTGTTGCTATTTGTCCCTGATTGTTGAGAGCTATGCATGACATTTCAGTCATATTCAAGTACTTCATTTTGCACACCTTCACAATATACTCCTTGCTACTATCCTTGCTAAATGTCCTCTCCAGTGATCATGTCACAATGTTTATGTCACAACCAATAATCTCCATTGTTATGTAACCTTGTGTGACAGTCACATACTATACTATGATGTGTGATGATATAAATATACTCACACAGGAGGTGTAGCCAGCATTACATACTGTACTACATACATATTTGATTAGTGTTATGCTACTGACTTGTTTTTAGAGTGCCCTTATCTGGTGTACATTACCATGTTTCACATGTCCTCTTCCTCTTTCTTCATTCCTAACATTCACGTCTGTGGTCCTTTTTGATATGCGCATTTCCCTAGACTAGTATATTTATAGTGCATTCTATGTACCATTGATGATCACCACAAATCCTTTATTTCAGTATGCCAAAAACATGCTGTATTGTACATTGAACTGAGTACACTTTTCTGTAATGTGCTATTACTGCTTTCATTGGATTCATTTTAGCCCTGGTGATCATTGTGGCTGTCTGCCCAGTTCTGCAGGGCACGTGTGGCCACAGGTAAATCTGTTTGCATGATCTATATGCATTTGTGCTGCTTTACATGGTTTCCTGACTGGCAACACTGTTACTGACCACAAAACTTTGCTTGTATTCATGTATGTGTGATGCACAGTATGCATATGTGATTAGTACTGCTGCTCATCACACAAACATGTAAATTACATGTAGGCATTACTTGAAGCCTACATGGAGTTTATTGAATCCCGGTATACAGTAGAAAAGTATGGTTATTATTGTACTGATCCACATGAGTTCTATTGCCTCCAGACAGACCTCAAGTTTGTATATCTCAAAAACTCCAAAATTTCACATTTGTGGGGTACGGCAGTTGATCTGCATCCATAATTTTACACAATAAACTTTGGGCCTAACAACATGACCAGCTCAGACTCATATAATCTACATCACTGGTATAGTGCAAACAATGGATGTTATTTTGTGCCTGCATAAAGTAATAGGTGTCAGATGACAAGAATATCATATCATAGCAAAACTGAATCTAGAAATCTCAGGCCATCTGCAATCTGAAATACTATTAAGAGTGGCATTCTATTTTTTCTCTGTTAAGTTGATTATTCATTATGTCATTCCATTTTGTTATCAAAATTGTTTATGGTTGAGAGGTATTTGCCATCAAGCTCTTATACATATGACTTAACTTTCTACTTGGAGAAACCTGTGTGTTTAGAGTATCTTTTAATCATGGAATGGACTTAATTCCTGCATTTCTGCCTAACTAGAAGAAATCTTTAACTTTTCCTCTCTCTCTCTCTCTCCCCTCCCTGTGAAACAAGCAAACAAGCACATATACCTTCTGCAGCAGCAGTAGTCAGACTTATCATATCGCACTACCTAAAGAACTTGCACAGCTGAATTTCACCTGCAGTTGGCAAGAAGTACACAAGCAACAAATAAAGTTAAATCTATGTAAGGCAATATGCAAATAACTTAATTTGTTAAGTCTAGTTTGCATTGTTTTGTAGTGTTGAATCTGCTGGAAAGACCCCCCCCACTCATTCACCCACACTCATAGGCCTTTTTACTGCTGAAGGTGAAGCTACATTAACACTTCAGCATATTTCACTCTTATCAGTGTAACATATCCATGGAAAGACATTGAAAAGCCCATAAATATAAAATTAGATGATGTGACTTGAAACAAGTATTTAGAGTTCAGACAACTTGTCTTTTGTATCCATGAACATCCTACCTCACTGATTGTTTGTTTATGGTGGTAAACCATCGGGGGGGGGGTTCTTCCTGCTCCGTTAACTCCACTCACTCTGCTCCCCTTCCCTTCCACCATACCCTGCCCTCCCCCAGTACCTCTACTCTTATCCTAAGCAAACCACTCCCCCTCATTCCTATGATCCAATTACATACAACCCAACCTTGTCCACACACACATTTCATGCACAACTTACTTTCTTTTATTTAGCCAGACTTATCTGCTCTCACTTATATCCATCCCCTTGAACTTTCATGCCCACTACTATACATTTTTGCATCTTACTCTACTCTACCATCACAATACATTCACCACCTCAAACTATTTTAAATTAACTCCAGGCTTACCACCTTCTCTTCTACTATACACACAAACTAGCATTGCACCATAATTTGTTCCACTGATCACAAACTGCAAGGTAAAACACCTAACTACATTATCAAAGCCCACTCTGAAGTCAAAACATTCCAGCCTTACCTTCAGCTGCACACACATCACATGATAACAATCTTTATTTACACCTGTACTACATTCAAATACACAAACTCCACTTTTACTATTTTTAAACCTACTATCACAGTTGACATGCTCCTCCTAACTTGCCCAGCCTCTTTACTCTTAATTCTCAACCTCACTGCAGCTATATCTTTGTATATCCCCACACACTAATACACAACAACCTCCCCTCTCCCCAATAAACAACACAGCATCTCACGTATCTCGTCCCAGCTTTGCTCCTATACCCTTCCATTATATTCCAGCTACAAACTGGCCTCCTTACCTCCTATGAAACCACACTTGACACCAGTACTATCACATAGGAATAAAATATTCATCCCATGGTATGCATTCCTCATTACCTATCTACTCAAATGTGGAGATATAAATCCTAACCCCAGCCCACCCCCTAATCCTAACCACAAGAGTAACCCCAAAGACTTAAAAATACTTACACTTAATCTTAGAAGTATATGTAATAAAATAGCCCCACTGCATGCCTGGAATGATCAAAATAAACCTGACATACTAGTCCTTACTGAAACATGGATACATCCCAATGTAAAAGACTCAGAAATAATACCGCCAAACTTTGCAATAACCAGAGGAGATGGATCTAAAAAAGGGGGAGGGATAGCACTTCTATATCCCCCTACACTCAACATCACACCCTATACCAGTAATATACCCATCTTTTCCAATGCTGAGGTACTGATCTCCTTTTTGAACCTTAACATATCAAAAAGAATTTGCATAATAGCAATATATATCCCACCAGGTAAGAATATACCAGTGTTGAAAAATATTTTATCCTGGACATCCCAAACAATAAACCTTGAAACAATAATCTTAGGAGATGTAACTATAGATTGGCAAATTATAGCTTCCAACTCCCCCACAAATAGTATAAATCTGTATGTTTTTTCTCAGCTTATCAATGCTCCAACAAGATACAGCAAAGATCTTACCTGCCAATCCACCCTAGACTGGATTCCTAGTATCCCACCCTGTCAATTACCCCTCTTCTGGTACACTGCCTAGCTCCCTGAATGATCATCTACCAACGCACTTCCTTAGAACAAACTCCCTACAAATGAGTACACACTAAAAAATCAGTTAGGAACTCAATTAATTTTTGTCAGCATAAATTCAACAATCTCCTACAGGAAATAGACTGGGCACCCCTTAAACAACTACCCCTTAATGATGTTGTGCTATACTTTAATAACACCTCCCTTCACATACATAATACACTAGCTCCCGTTCGTATGAAAATAATCAAAAAGAACACAGTACCATGGCTCTTTAAGGAATGGAAACACCTGATGAAGCAAAGGGACCTAGCCTGGTCAGCATGGAAACAAAACAAAAATTAACAAAATCAAGTTAATGTCAGAACACTACGTAACAAAGTGACAAAACTAATCAACAGAGATAAGAAGTCATATTATTCCCTGCTTCAATTCCAACATAAAATCAACCCCAGTAAATGTTGGCACTCCATATCTTCTCTACTTAACCCTGGAAGAAATGGAGAGCACACCCTATCACCTAATACCTCTCCATCACAAATAGCTGAAAACTTTAACAAGCACTTCAAAAAATCAATTTCAGACCTACTAACTAATGCCCCTAATGCTGGAACCCCCCACCCTTCAACCTATTCAGACACCAACCCCAGGCCATTAACTACTTCTAACCCTGTCATTACTAACCCCCATACTCAACAAAATGTCATACAAACTCCATTCTCATTTCAGCTCATACCCACTGACACCATTAAGAAATTGCTACAAAAATGAAAACCCCGCTGTACTTCAGCTGACAATCTCCCCCCATACTACCTCAAACTGGCTGCTAACTCAGTTGCCTACCCAATCAGTATCCTTATAAATAGGTCTTTATCCAAATCAGAAGTACCTACCATATGGAAACAATCTGACATCACCCTCATCCACAAAGGAGGCAACTCTTTTTATCTATCCAATTTCTGTCCTATATCCATCTTGTCAACATACCTCCCAACCCTACTGAATGACTCAGTTTTATTGAGTTTTGGGGTCCAAATGAAGGGGTGCCATGATTCCCGAGTGGTACCCCTTCATTTTCAGTTTTTTTTGTTTGTTTTTTTTAAATTTTTTAGAATACTGGGCTGTCAGAGCTGATGTCATCATGTGCGTGATGACATCAGCTCCATCAGGACTACCAGCCAGTCAGAATTGAACTCAAGGAGCTCATGTCATCATTTCCAGCTGGTCTGGCTGCAAATGCAAGTGGGAAATCATTTAACAGCAGCAGCACTCATTTTGGATTAACAAATGCGAGCAGGGAAATCATTTAACAGCAGCAGCACTCATTTGTTTGATTCCATTTTGGAACAGCAGCAGCACTTGTTTGTTTGATTCCATTTTGGAACAGCAGCAGCACTCATTTGTTTGATTCTGTTTTGGATTAACAGCATGTTTGGGGAATCAAATCAAGTGAAGTGGTCATTATGGACTCAAGTAAGGAGTGTGTGTGTGTGTGTGTGTGTGTGTGTGTGTGTGTGTGTGTGTGTGTGTGTGTGTGTGTGTGTGTGTAAATGCCCCAATGTAATACACCTGGTAGCTAGAGGTATTCCCAGCTCAAGGTACAGGGTAAAAAGAGCCTAAAGTCCCTAGCCAACACCATTTCTGAGCTTTGTCTGGATTTGTTGTGCTAAGAGTTCAGAAGAGCAATTGTGAGAAGTGAGAACAGAATTTGTATTCCCCCATTATTGGCTTTGCTGTTTGTCCAGGTTTTTTGTGTTAAGAGTTGAGTGCTATGGTGAGTGAGAAGTGAGAACTGAATTTGTATTCCCCATATTGGCTTTGTTCAGGTTTTGTTGTGCTAAGAGGTTGAGAGCTATGATGAGAAATGAGAACTGAATTCACTAAATGATAGCCATTATGTTTCAGTCTTCCTATCTGTTAGGCAACTGATGATTTGGCATAGTGGTATGTTGCTTTGACTGTAGTGCATAGGGTCCTGGGTTCAAGACTTGCCGGAGAAAAGCATGGTGGTAACACAACATTTTATTCTAGCAACTTTCCAAAATTATACAAGCAATGTTTAAAATGTGTCCCTGGTAAGTCCCTAGCCACCACCACTTGTAAGCTTTTGTCCCAGGTTTTTTGTTCTAAGAGTTGATGGCTATGGTGAGATGTGAGAACTGAATTTGTATTCCCCCTTATTGGTTTGTTTGTCTAGGTTTAGAACTTAATTTACTAAATGATAGCCATTAAGTTTCAATCTTCCTTTTTTCAGGAAACTGCTGATTTGGCATAGTGGTATGTTGCTCTGACTGTAGTGCATAGGGCCCTGGGTTCAGGAATTGTCAGTGACATGCATGGTGGTAACACAACATTTTATTCTAGAAACTTTCCAAAATTATACAAGCAATGTTTAAAATGTGTCCCTGGTTTTTGACCTTTTGCCCCCCCCAAAAAAAAACCGAAGTTGAAAATAAGTGCGAGAAGCGGTGCAAGATGCCTATGGCTTACACTACTGTCGTTCTATTTATAGTGTGGTTGCGGAAGTAGAATTTTATGATGGAAATGTTCTGAATTGGGCAGTTTTGTCATTATTGGTTCATGCATTTTGTTTCATTGCCTACAGTACAGCCTACTGGAAAAATGTTCAAACAATAAATTTAAAATGCACTCTGTTTAACACGTGTGTTGTAGTATACAAGGAATATAAATGAATAGTCAGGAAGGTGTATCATAGAAAAGAACACATGTATGTTCCTTATTTTGTGTGCAAGGGGCCAATGATTTTAAAATGGCCCAAATGTAATCTTTATCCTCCACTGGCCAGATGCATTTTCTTTGGATGTGATGTGGGTTTCAATGCTATTTCAATGAATGTGAGTTTCAAGGGCAGAGAAGTTTTAATGCCAAGTCTATTTTCATTGAGACAGTATTTCTTTATTTAGCAGATGTCTGTTAGTGTTTGTGCATTGTTGTGCTGCAAAATGTAAAAATAAAATCCAGATAATCATTGTAGAAGTAAAGCAGTATGCGCATATTAGTGTTTATGGTAAATGGGGCAAAATCGCTAGGTAATGGGACATTGGAATGGCTGCAGGGGGACTCTGGCGCCATATTTTGGTTGTCTGTTCTTCAGTTTGCATTTGAAAGTTGGCATCCCACAATTCCACTGGAGTGGGTGGGGTTACGTAATTATGCATGCAAATTAGATGTTAATCAGCGTACCGATTTGTACCTATTTTTCATGGGCCTTGTCCAGATTTTTGATGTTTCCAGGTTGAGAGGTATGCTTGTCACACATATCCAAAATTCTTGAGCGAGGTATCCATCAGCAGGTAATGCAATATCTATTGCAAAACAATCTTTTAACCAAAACCCAAAATGGCTTCTGACCTAGCCACAGCACAGCTACAGCCCTATTATCTTTTACAGACACCATGAACAAGGCCAGAGATGCAGGATGCTATATACCCTCAGCATTCCTTGATCTCTCTAAAGCCTTTGAGACAGTGTTTCACTTCTTACTTTTGAACACACTGTCTAACTTAGGATTCTCACATAACACAGTAAATGGTTTCAGAGCTACCTCAAGGATCATAAACAAGCAGTGAAATGGTCCAATGAACTCTCACCCTTTCTTCCACAACTCTACTGGAGTCCCCCAAGGCTCCATCCTTGGACCTCTACTCTTCAACATTTTCACAAACAACCTTCACACTGCCTTTCACCCTGGGACCCTGATTCAAAATTCTGATGATTCCACCATAATTTGCACTGCTCAATCACTACCAAAACTACTCTCAAAAACTCAACAGTCCTTTACAGCAGTTGAATCCTGGCTAAGAAATGCCCAACTGTTTCTTAAACCAAAGAAGACAAAACTAGTACTCTTTCATCCCCAAAACACCTCCCTTGTCACTGATCATTTCAACATCTTTGCATCTGACAACACTGCCATAGAAATAGTGCAGGAAACCAAACTTCTAGGTGTTATCATTGACAATAAACTTTCATTTGACCCCCATATACAGCAAAATGTAAAGAAAACTCATCAAAAACTGGGACTCTTATATAGAAACAAACATTTTTTTACTGCAGCAACCAAAACTACCCTTGCAAAAACATTTTTACTTCTCTCCCTTTTGTATGGTGCCCCTATCTTAACTAACTTACAAAATTCTACCCTATTAAGTTGGAACAGTGCTACAACAAAGTTGCAAAGTTTGCCACAAACTCTAAATAACACACACACCACTGTAAACCACTCCTAGAATTAAACTGGCTTGAACTACCAAATCAACTTGCCTTTATTCAGCTATCCACGTTGCACAACCTTATTTTCAAGCCTACTGACTGCCCTGCACTAGCCAATCTAGTCGCATCTTACACACCAAATCGATCCCTATGATCAGAAAACAAAAATCTCTTAGCTATCTCAAAACCCACAAGAAAACCCGGTCACTCTCTGTATTCATACTCTGTCTCTATACATTGGAATTCACTACCTCTATCTACCAGGTTTATTCCTATCCTAACCCATTTCAAAGCCTCTTTAAAAAATCATCTCAAAAATACATGGATCTGCTCCTGCAATAAAGCCTGCCTAATGCTCAAATCTTCCTCTTCCCTCACATTTCAATCCCTCACAGACTGCAAAATCCTAAAGCTCTTCTAACTCCTTCTCTGCTTCTATACCATATCCTTAAGCTGCTGCTCAGGCTTTATTGCTTCTATCCTTCTTAACTCTCTCTTGCTATATGTCTGCATCACTAACTTTCTGGTTGCTATTTCTACATCATGTATGATGAGAGCGACTATTATCATATGTAATGTTTTAACTGTATAGAACTGTTTAGATGTGTAATAATATATTACAACATCTTGTAGCAGTTTGTTCTTTCAACTTATTTTTTGTATAGTATTTCTAATGTAATATTTATTGTACTGGATTATACTGTATTTGTATTGTACTGTATGTGGAGCTTTTCTCCCCGGGCCACTGCTGAAAACAGGTTCTGTAGACCTAGTCAGACCACCCCGGTAAACAAATGTCAAATAAATAAATAAATAAACTACATTTTGCAAAAAGATGGACTGTTTGTAAGCTGCAAAAAATGCCACCAATATGATATTAGCATAGGAGAACGTAGTCTGATTTGATCCCATGTACAGAAACACTCTTGAAATTCATCTCAAATATCTGACACATGCAAAATCTAAGCCTTTGTCCAATTGCTACTCCACAGTTGGGCAGCCATCCACTGTAATGAATGGATGGTTAGTGGGCCCAGATGCCATTTCTTTTTAGATCCTGACAACTCTCTTTCCAACCACAGCTCCAACACTTCAGGAACCCGGGTTTTGAACAATGGCACAATGGCTCAGGGTGGGGGTGGGGATATTGACAGTCTGCACAAGAACAACACTGAATGAAACCATTTAGGTTTGTTTGGTTTAACAGACACTTTGCCATACTCTACCAAAGTTACCACTGCCTTTATACATATGCATCCTGCATCTGCTAATTCTGGGTTTCTCCCTTTCTTATAAATAGTCAAGGATCAATTTGTGTGCTTTCTTAACTAATTGGGAGAAGGTAATATGGGGGAGGTGTCTTACAATGAACAGAGAGTTAGGGAGAACAAAGATTTTATTGCCTGAATTTTCTGAAGAAATGCAAGGAAAGTTTTTTTTTCATTTGCTTAAACAAATTTAAATAGTTATTTCTATAAAAGGAAGCATATCTATTTCCAACCATTGACTGTATCTGAATTGATCCTAATACCCATTTAAGTAATGTCCTGAACCTATCAAATGGAGGAGATATTCATCTGTGTCACATGTGTTTGCCCTGACACCATCATGGGAAAAATTGCTGTTTTCCTCTTTGTTAATTCTAAGCCCAGCAACATCTGATATTCTATCTAAATCATTTAAAATAACCCATGCCTATTCCACTGTGTTGTTTGACCATGTTATATAATTGTCCACAAAGCATGTAGTTAGTGGGTATGAGAAATCATTAAACGTAATATGAAAAGTGGAACACTTAGCAAATAGCCATCTGTTCCTGATGTGATGACATTAAAATGTATGGGGAGAGAGATAGAGAGAGAGAGGACAATCTTGCCTGGTGCCCCTGGAAAGGGAGATGGATGGTGAAAAGATTCCATTTATATATACCTGTACTGTGGGATTGTATTATGCACCTAACACATTCCTAGGAGAATTTTTAATGCTGCAGTATCTCTCATGTAAAGAACCACTGAATCATGTCAAATGTTTTATTAAAATCAATTAATAAAGTACTCGCTTCTCTTTTCTCCTTATGGCAGAGTGTCCAGTGTCATTTTGTGGAGAGCATTCCTCTGAAATTGCTTGGCCATAAAGATAGAATAAGGAAGTGCTGATCTGTTCCTTTAAAGTATTTATAAAAATCAACTTAGAGTCCATTTGGGCCTGGGACTTTCCTTTTAGTGAGTGTGTTAATGGCTGTCTCTATTTCTTGGATCCTGATAGGCTTATTAACTCATTCCCTCCAGTATTGTTTATTTATTTCACATTTGTTTACCAGGAAAGTCCGACTGGACACATATCTATTTTCAGCTGAGGCCCAGGGAGACAAGCTCCAGTAAATGGTAGGTAACATGTTGATAAGATAAATAATACAAAAAAATTCAAATAGCATACCAGTACAACAGTAACAGAAAAAATGGCAATATAACATCTAGTGAAAACAAAAACCAAAATGATAGATACATTTGAAGAAGAAAAAGGGAAGTAAGTATAGAATGAGGGGAGGGAATGAGTATGATAGAAACAGCCATGACAGATGTAGATAGATAAAGAGCGAAGAATTATCCAGAATGGTAACAAGAACAAAGCCAGTTTCCTATAAAGTAAGAATTTAGGAGCTTTTTAAATTGTGCTAAAGAGCAGTTAGAGGAAATGTTGGATGGAAGTGTGTTCCACAGTTTAGGAATAACATTTGAGAAGAGAAAAGTAGAGCTCATTTGAGTATGTACTTTTAACTCCCAGCAGATGTCGCCTGAGCCTTTAAAAAAATGAAGTTATTGCCTTACAGTTCAAACAAATATCCATATATCTGGAACTATAAGTGTTACTAGAAAATTGTATATGGTAAACTATTCAGGATAAATTAATCTTTACATTAGTGGCATTCATTCTGTCCGATGCCTTAAACTGGATTTTATAAGCCACAGTAAAGGCAGTGAATATTACTTTTGTAATGTTGTATAAACAGCTTATGATATCGCAGTAACCACTCAAGCAAGACACATACTGTGCCAGCAGAATTTGCTTCATACAGCTTCGAGCTTTCATATGAGGCTATGCAGTTCTGTCTGTGTTACTTGAATGTTGAGAAATATGAAAATTATTACAATACCAATAAACAGTATACAAATAATATTCAATATCTCTTTAGATGCATTAGACAGAGGTCAATTTTTTTTAAATTTATTTTACATTTGTTAACCGGGATAATCCATCTGGATACATGTCTATTTTCAGTAGAGGCCCAGGGAGAAAAGCTCCAAAGTGATAATTTACAAGACATACAGACAATGCTTAAAAACATATTTCAACTAGTTCCACTAAGAGTATCTAGTTGAGAACACATATTCAGTGTCATGCTATAGACAGGAAGAGTTATCAATAGATTTATAAACAACAACAAAGCAAGCAAACTAACACAAATATACTCGTATTCTTTTGTTGTGGTGTACAGATTTATGCAGGTGAGTCAAGAGACTGTGTATTAAGGCAAGAGTTGTTTTAGTATAGGAGTGGGACTGCAGTTAGTCTGGTGTGGAGCAGCATAGCCATTTGTTGTTTAGATGATTTTTGATAGACCTTTTAAATTTAGGTAGGGAAGATTCCAGGGTTATGGATGCAGGCAGGGAGTTCCAGATTTTGGATATATAAGAAGAGTAGAGGGAGTCACCAGCATGATTGTGGGTTCTAGTAACTGTTAACAGTAACTTGTCTGTGGAGTGGAGTTGCCTAGGACAGGAGTTCTGTTGGATTACGTTACTTAATGAAGGTGTTATATGTGGTTGGGAGAGCAGCTTGTGAGTAATGATCAGTTGATTATAGATTAGTAAATTTGGCAGTTCAAGCCAGCCCAGTTCCTTTAGGTTGTGACAGTGATGGGTTCTGAAAGAGCTGTTATTAGCAAATTTGGCTATCTGATTGTAGCAGGTGGTCATTTTGTTGGTTTCTGTTTTGGATAGATTGGTCAAGATTGGAGATGCATACAGCAGTGTTGAAAGAAGGTGGGTACGAGCCATTGTGGATCTAGTGTTATGGGTCAGGAAGGATTTGTGTTTGTAGAGACTACATAGCTTTTTGTTTGTATTTTTAATAACCAGGTTAATGTGTATATCAAATTTTAACTTGTTATCGATGGTAACTCCTAGAAGTTTTGTGTGGGATTCAGGTGAAATAGAGGTACCATTTTTAGAGTGAATGGTGAATAAGGAGATAGGAGTGGTAGTTTGTGAGGGATGAAATAGCAGAAGCTTGTTTTTTTGGGGGTTAAGTATGAGGCCATTCTCAATAAGCCAGTTTTCGACTGAGTGGAATTTATCCTGGGTTTTACTGTGTAGATCTGCCAGGGTAGGGCACTGCATATTATAGTTGAATCGTCTGCGTATTGGATAAGGCTAGAACTATTTGCAGCTGAGTGGAGATTATTTGTAAAAATTGAGAACAGCAAGTGGGCCGAGTATAGATCCCTGAGGTACCCCAAGTGTGACAGGTAAGAGTGGAGACAAGTTATTGTGCCATAGTACTGCTTGTTGCCTATTGCCGAGGTAGTTTTTGAACCAGGAGACTGATTGGTTGTCTAAGCCTAGGTTTACAAAGTGAGGGATGAGTTTGTCATGGTTAACCAAATCAAATGCTTTTGATAGGTCCAAGAAAAGGGCTGATGAAAGTTTACTGTTGTTCCTGTTGTGGTTTATGGTGTCTGTGAATGCTAACAGGGCTGTAGTTGTGCTATGACCTGGGTGAAAACCGTGTTGTGTTTGAGATATGAGTTCTTGATTAATAAGGTGGGACATTAACTGATGGTGAATACATTTTTCTAATATTTTAGCTAGTGGGGATAGGATTGCTATTGATCTGTAGTTTGATATGTCATAGGAACTTCCCCCTTTGTGAAGGGTTATAATGTAGGCAGTTTTCCAAATCAGGGGTATTGTGGCTTCAGAGATTGATCTGTTTATGAGTATAGAGACTGGTATAGCTATTTCAGCTGCTGCCAGTTTTAAGAATTCATTGGGAAGGGAATCAGCTCCTAGTGTTGTTGGTTTTAATTGGGAGAGTAGTTTTCTTATGTAGGAGGCTGGGGTGGGTTGTAGCTTAAAAGTGGGACAAAGTGGGACAAATATCAATACAATTGTGTTTGCCATCATATATGCTTTAAGATCTAATACCTTGAATGTAACATGGTTTTGGAATTATTAATGCAAATATGAACAAGCAATATTTGATACTTAGAGGCGTCAGTAAGAGGTAACTGCAGAAAGGGTCTATGTTAAATGAACGAACGATCAAAATGTCGAGTACAACATACTCGATAACGTTTGATTGATCGTTCATTTAATCGGACACTCCAAATGCCAAAATTCAGAGTTCCAAAATGTTTTGGTCGGCCATCCTAGTCAGTGTAGCGTGTGACGTAGACACGCTACACTGTTCGGAATGACGACGTCACAGGCTGCTTTGTTTAATATACCAACTCCAAGATCATTGTACATTGGGGAAAGGGCAATTTTCCAGTAATCGCAACAAGCGATTACCGGGAAATTGCCCTTTCCCCAATGTACAGTGATCTCGGAGTTGGTATATTTAGTTAGGGAGGTATGGGGGCACAGCCCCCCACATTAGGGGGTGTGGGGGGGTGAAGTCCCCTACTTTATTTTAAAAGTAGGTGTGTTTGTGTAGGTGTGTTAGTGTTTGAATGATGTGAGTATGTAGGGGTTTGTATGCGTGAGTTGTATGTATGTGTTTTGTATATTAGTGTAGGGGAGGTATGGGATAAACAAAATCTTTCGATTTTGTTTGTTTCGGGCTTTTCAGAGTTCAAGGTTTTGAACTTATGATCATAGTGTGCCGAGTACGTTGTACTCAACATTATGATCATTCATTCATTTAACATAGACCCTGCAGAAATGCCTGAAGGTGTCTCTCAGCTGTAATGAGTTAAATGAATTTATTAGGTCTGTTGGTATGACCACTGGTGGGAGTGAAATATAAAGGAAATGCCTATAGACAGACTCTCCGTGTACCTCACCTACCTTTGCGTATACTGTCATTAGTATTGCATTAATTTCTAGTGGGTCAGTCCAGCTAATATCCTCAGCATTTTAATAGCTATGACAGACATATTTCTGGCATTCTGTTTAAACTTCCATGCAAATAGTTTGCTTGATGTAACCCTCAGAGTCTACAAAAAAAAAAAAAAAAAAAGCTTTACCTTTCCAACTTCTCCTTTGCCATTAGGAACTACATTTGTTTACTCTCTTTCTGATACTTCTAATTTTCCAGTGCATCATTTTATCTCTAAATTCTTTTTACATCTCATCAAATTCCCTTAATTGTTCCTGTGACCTCTGAAATCTGACTGAGGTCAGCACCTGTTCCTGGGTATATTATTTACAGTTAAGTTAGAATTTTTCCCAGTAGGCTAAGATGTTTACATTTTGTGGTGAGTGTTGATCCCAACAAGTAGCTGCCCTTTGCAATAACATCCATCCTTGCAGATGGTGTCTTTACAAGTAGGGATCAAACATCTGTGAAAGTCAGAGTAATGATTGCATAAAATGGCAGGTTTATTAAAAAAAAAATCCAACCCAATGACTATCTCCTGTGGAGTAATACGTGACGTTTATCTGGTAGGTCTGAAGGTTTTCCATGCATCTATAATCTGTAAATCTTCAGTAAAACCCTGTAGTATTCTTATGCTTTGGGAAGTTGGATAGTTCCACTAAAGTCCCTACCACCCTGTCAATCACTGGTTCTATGACTAAGTTAAAATACCCGCCATGATGATTGCTTCAAACGGTTTACTTAATATTCCTAACCTTTCCTTAAACTATGCAGTGGTGTAGGACTATCGTCTTTTGGACAATAGAAATTAATTAATATAACTAACCCTGAGGTGTGACTACTATAATTGTAATCCAATGTCCATGGCCATCAATAAATACTTGCTTTGTTGACCATCCTAACTCTTGGTGGATTAATATTGCAGCCCCTCTTTTGTATGAGATAGCACATAAAAATGTCTCTACTTCTACTTATGAAAGGCTAGTCTGGTTGCTTTTTTTGTTTTGATCTCTTATAAAAAAAGTGATCTGTACCTTTAAATTTTCTAAGGCATTTATGATGGCACACTCTTTAACAGTATGCTACCACTATAGCCCAATCATCATGTGTACTACCCTAATTTATACTTCTTTTATATGTTTCCTGATGCGATGTATTATACTTGCTGTTTGTTGAGATTGGTTGAAAACAGTTATATAAAAGCTATAAATGCAACAAGAGTCAAAACCAAAAAGCAAAAATGTTTGGTGTATCACTAACATGGTTTTAAAATTTTGTTGTTTTGATATTGCCTAAAATGTCACTATGGGGAGGCAACTGCCTTTGCCAGTATCTGAAAGCCTAGAGAAGACAGGTGCAGCATTTCTGGAAAAGCAGCATAGCCTGTTGTCCATGTCTTCCCAGGCTGACAGATACTGGAGCTATCTGCACTGACACCACAAGCTAAGCCAATCGTTGAAGGCAATCATTTTTTGTTTATATTGTGGCATCATCCTGGGTGAAGGTAGAATGCTCCTTAGGGCTAGGGTCATACCTGCTTGGGACACATAATCTGAGAGGTCTGTCTCAAGTCATTCACCCCAACATGGGCTATGACAGAGTTATAATGGTATTTGTTGTTGAGTGACTTGAGTATATGTGTGATTTGATGGATCCTAGCACCTGATAGGCAGCTGACCATGACCTTCGCCTTTTTCAGCCTGGTGAAGGGAACATGTGTGTGTCTCACTATTGAGTTACACATGACTAAGACATTAGGTTTTGAGATGTTTTGCCTTAGGGGCCTATTTGCTGAGCCACTGGTCTATGTGTTATTATGAGTAGTGGTTTCTATTTGCATCGCAGTGTGTGCAAGTGGTTTACGTTTGGGAGGTCTCTGATCTTTTGGTAGCCTTCTAGTGAGTAGCTCCATGTATGTGGGGTTATGTGTCATTACCGTATTTTGTGTGAGAGGTGAAGTGTGTGTGCTGACAACGTGTTTGATGTCCTTCATTGTGTAATTACAACTCTCACATAGGGTATTTGTTTGTTTGAGGAGTAAGTGGTTGTCAGAATGCATGAAGCAATTACTACATTGCCTCAGGATGCCCATGTCAATCAGGCTGGCTAGTGAAATAATGGGAAACTGCCTATCCGATATAGCAGGTTTTTACAGTATATATTATTAGGGAAGGGAGTGAGCTAGTCTGACCAGTTTTTGCATTAGGACAAACAAAGGTGCTTGTTCTATTGAAGGTTATGGATGATAAGTGTGTCAACTCTGCTCAGTGCACAACTGAGCTGTCCATAGTGCAGTAAGGAAGTTTGGGAGGGTTCCACTGACAGATGTCTAGGGAAAAACTGAGTTTCAAGGCATTTGCATCTTTACAGGGCACCGCTAACCCCTGTTGCACTGTGTGCTGTTACACACAAATGTGAGGCTTAAATTCAAGTAAAATTAAAACATTTTTAAACTAATCCACCAATAGGAGAGCACACAATGAACCTTCTTCTGGCAATCTCTAGCTCAGACAAGGCTGGATCCGCATTCTTCTGCCACAAGGATGCAGGGGAGCCCTTCTTAATGTAAGATGGCTGATGTAGTGCTCAGATGTATCAATAATATGCTAGATTCAACAGCTCTGAATTTAGTCTCTGCTATCTAGGTTTAAGAACAGTAGAAATCAAGTGCAGAGAAGTGCAGACAAATACTTAGAACCCTTTTGTGTGTTTCCCATCTCAGACAGACCAGGTATAACACCTACTTCCACTAGATGAATAATCCCAGTTCTCCTATTGTAAAAGCACAGTAAAGAAGTGTAAAGAGTGAAATGCTATGAAAAACAAACTTAAATATATGGATACAGAAGTGTACTTTAAGAAGCTTCTAGAAGTGTGATTATTCAATAAAAATAGCTCACATTGAATAAATGAGCCAAGAGCCACTCAACTGTACATATTTATAAGGGCATAAAAAAGGTAAGATGATTAATAAGCCCTCCAGCCAATAAAACTACACTCAGAAATCTCAAGTGTTTCCCCAACCTAAACATCCAAGGCTACCTCCCAGTGCACGAAAAGGAAAATATGCTGACTTCTTTTGATGTAAAAACAAGTGTTTGCTACAGTGTAGAAGTACACTGCTTTATCCAACAGCTAGCTAGATAATGAAGTTAGATCAAGTAGAACAGACAATAGGAGGCAAAATGCACTTTTTCAATATAAACAAAATGAAAGGCAAATGAATAATTTAGAATATTAACAGCAATGTAGAAAGGGAGGAGCTTATTAAGCTCAATTTACAGAAGGGGTGAGCAGCTTAAAATTACCAGGTTTAAAAAGATCAACAAAGTGGAGTGTGGATGGAAAAACACAGTAGGAATCACCAGCAATGCTTTAGTTTATGGATGCTTGAAATCTCTTCAGGCAAAGACAAAGGCCCAGAATTTCACTGAGTATTTAATTAGCACTCAAGAGACAATTTAACCAATGAAAAAAATGTGAAATATGCAGCCCAGATAATTTAAGTGTCGACCTCTCACATAGAATAAAAGCACTAAGCCAAGCAAATTTCTTAAAAACAAAAAACAAAATGGAGCAAGTAATAGAAAGCAGCTCTATCAGTTACAGACAGAAAAAAGTATATAGGTTTACATTCCTCACCCAACAGGGAATCACCAGCAGTACTTTAGTTTATGCAGGCTTGAAATCTTTTCAGACAAAGACAAAGGCTCAGAATTTTATTTATCCAATGAAAACACACACACACACACACAAAGTGCTGCTATTATAATTTCAGGATCTACTTTGACTGGGTCATTTAGTACTATATACCCACTCAGTGCTCCACTTGGTCTTCCCATGATTCCTCTATTTCGCAGGCCTGTTCTACCAAGATTTCTGGACCTGAGGAAGGCTGATCATCAGAGTCTGCATATTGTTTAGCTGTGGAGTGTGCCAATGGTTCTTAGCTATTGTGACAGGGTACAGTCTTGTCAACAAGGTTTTGATTGCTGATGTTAGTTGACTCTGTGATACAGCTCTTTCTGCTTTGTTATCCTCAGCTCTGCCTTTTTTTAATTGCTGATATTTGTTGTGGATGCTGGATGCAGGTCTGTCATGCTGTTTCTCACATTGCAGCTGAGTTACCACTAAGTGGGATATTTCTATATAAGATGTCTTTGTATCAGTCAGTGGTCATTTAAAGACGTTTTCTGCCTCCTGTTGCGTAACTAATGCAGTTTGTATTGTTTTTTTTAATGGCTATTAATGTAGCAGGGAAGAGGAGATTGCTTTTAAACCCATGTGTCTAAATTGCCTCAGACAGGGCACAATTTGTTTTATTTTTTTAAGTACAAGGTCATGTTATAATCAAGTGTAATTTTCACAGCATGCATAGCTAGTCTTTCTTGAAGAAAGACTGTATTAACTGTATTTCTGATATCATGCCATTCTTTGGAATGTTTTGGGATTGTTGTAATCTAGGCATTTTATGACAAAATGCCTTCACAGACTACTATTTTTTGCTTTTGCATTTACCTTGCAGGCATACTCAGTTATTGGGCAAAGGTGGATTTTGTTCTTTCTTCACAAAGGCCAGTGGATCTGCTTCTTCTACCATTTCTGGTAGTCCTATAATGCACAAATTGTTGCAGCATGCCCTCTTTTTGAGATCATCCAATTTGAGTTACAACTTCTGGATACTAATTTGTAATTATTTGTATGTTCCATTGGGGCAGCTTATAGATCCGTGAAGTGTGTTTGCTGCTGAGCTTTACTCCCTTGCTTTTGCAAACTTTCACCTCATGTGATGAGGTTATTTTGCAGCACATCTGTATCAGTTGATTTTAGTGGTTCAGTAAGTAAGTCTAGCGCTGTCTTTATTCTCTTGAGGTCATCTGCGACTTTATGGAAAGTGATTGCCATTGTATATTAAAGGAGTTTGGTCACGTATAGAGACTGCCATGAAGATCAAAATATGCTCAGATCTGTTCTTGTTGAGGTGATCACTCCTCAGACATTATGACCAAATACCACCTTAGTTATAATGTCTGATACCTTAAGCTAGGGGATCACTTAGCTGAGTTCCACATTTTCAGGGGTAAAGAGGCATTGTAGAGATAAGCCACATGATTAGCCAACCACTTCCATGCACATTCTTGTACCTGTCCACCTGTAATCCTTTTTGTGATACTAAAGAAAGTGGTGAAGGAAAAATGAGGAGTGATATATGTTTGTATTGAGCTGAGAGATATGGTGTTGTGCAATCACTGTGCAACAAATACACCTGGAAGCAAATTGGTCGTCATCCAGCAAGCAATTTTATATTATGCAACAACATTCTGATTCATACCTAACATTGTTTGCAACTCTTTATCAGCCACATTTGTCTTCTGCTTTAAAAATGAATTGTTACATAATGATAGATAACTGTCTTGATCCCCTTTTTCCAGAAAATCTATGCATGGCTTTTAAAATAAATCAAAATTTGAGAGACCTATTAGTCAACATAATGTCAATGAACAAACATATGGTATCCATTAATTTTCTCTCTTTTCATAAGCCACCTTCCATATGACTTCCCTGACCTGGACATTGTTTTTTTGTTTTTTTGAAAGACCTCCTGTTCCAAAACTACAGATCAAATCCAAAGCAGCTTTGCTGACCTCTACAACTGGACACAAAATAACAGGCTATTGGTAAACTCAAATCCAGCATCATTCCAAAGACTACAGACACCCTTTTGTTTCAATAATAGATAGTGAAGGTAAAACCATACCTAATGCACTAGAGAAAAGATATCTCAGGATAATCCTAGAGCCCTTCTCAGCCTTAGTCAAAGTCAAAGTAAACTTTATTTTTGATTAGCTATACACAGCAGTGCAAGCTAAACGAAATTACATTGCTTTGGTCCCCGTGCAAGATATAACAATGAGCACATAGTTCGAATGACAGTAAGACTAATACACATACAGTAATAATTAAAATATTAACAACACAATAAATCACCACAATTGGACAGGAAGACATTAGACAATATTAAACTAGTAAGTACTGTAAGACTATGACCTCACATTGTGATTGCTTAGAATATTGCAATTCATCAGTTGTAGTATAATATATTCTGATGTTCATATTGCACATGTACGGAGTGATGACTCAGTCCTGACTATTGTATATTCAGGAAGTAATAGCATAAGAAATCAGGCTAACTGTACCAGTTACTGAAGCAATTTTCCAGACTGATTACTATAGATGATACTTCGCAGTAAGTGGCATATTAATCTAATTATTCACTGTCATACCTGGCATTCAAGTTCAGCAGCCTAATGGATAGAGGGAAGAAGCTCCTGTTCAGTCTACATGTTTTGCAGTGTAAGCTGTGATATTGCCTGCCTGAGGAAAGGCGGAAGTATATGCCATGGGCAGGGTAAGTGGGATTGTCGATTATCTTCCTAGGCCTCCCCACACACTGAGTCTCATGCAGATCATCCATGGATGGGAGCGAGGAACCTTTTACTTTTTTGGCTTAGCACAGCACATTGACATGTTTGCCAGTAAAATCCTCACCCAACCAAAAATCTGTTACAGATTAACTTACATTCTCTCAGCAGCAGCCTGCTTCTCACTAGCAAGAAATGTCCATTTGGTTGGTGGGTTGTTTTGTTTATAATATTGCCAGTATGCCTGAACAATTAAAGAGTAGGATCCAAAATGATCCCCTAGGTACGTCTCTTCTGTTAGTTGTGTTAGTGGGTTGCTATCTGTATTACTAATAGTTAGATTTGTGGATTTAGGCAGTGTTTACTGGGTGTGAAATATCATGATGGTAGATTCCAGAGGATCAAATATAGGCATATTTTTCTTTGTCCAGTGGTATAAATCTGTAAAGCTAGATTGTTGTTTCTGTTGAAGGGTCAAGTTTGTACATGATTTAGGCAGTAAAATGCCATCTGCATAAAGGAGGTGAGGTGAGGTGAGGCATGTCACATGTTATTGTTGCTGTCTCTACTAAATTTTTATTCTCCTGCATAATGAGGTGTAGCTATAGCAGTTGTCATGATATTAATAGTCAGGTTGTGTGATGTATAACATATGATGAACATTACACACAATTTCATGGGGCCATACTGCAATGAATCACAGCATTCACTGAAATAATAGAACTGCAGCAAAACATGTGTAAGAGGCATTTAGTCACTTAGCATATTTAGTGGCATGCACTTTATATGCTCTTTAGGAGATCTGTTTTTGGAATGTATACTAATCTTAACAGCCACAACTGCATGAGGTATGTAGCATCTTGAAATAACCTGCCATTGTCACTAATCTCTTTCTGGATTGTCTGCCATATATATTTACATGCCATAAGTGCCATGTGTCGTCCCATAGTGTTTGGCACACATGTTGGTTACTTGTCTGATGTTACCACATATTAACTGCTTTAATGGTTACTGTATGTCATGACAGCCTTTGTGCAGGAAGCATTGACTTGTAGATGTATGCAATTGTTTTCAGAACTGACTCCTGGTATAATAGTTATTTTATGGAATCCCTTCCTCAGAGATGTTTATTGGCACTTCAGCCTGTATTCTGTCACTGTGTAAAGACTGTAAAATGCCAGGTGTGTCACTTGAAGTGTTTGGTGTGCAACTCCACTATCCATTAGCCATAGCCCATGCTGCCTGAGTGCTTGCAGTAGAATGTTATTTACAGTATTGTCGAAATTCTTCAGCCTCTGTTTACCTTCTTTGGCAGTTATGCTGACTCTTGTTGAGATATAACATGCAGGTGACATGTGCATGTAGCAAGGATACCTTTGATAATCATCACCTTTATGGATAGAAGTGATGGCAGGCTTAACCTTCCCTGGCATCTATAGGAGATCTCAAAATGTCACATATTAGGTCCGGTGTTGTTACAAGCATTGCTTCTGGTGAAGAATTTCTGTCATTGTTAATATAATATACTCTAGTATACTGTAGTCTAGAGAAGTATCTCTGAAAATAAGCACATTATTAAGTCCCTGTCTATGTATGTATATTGGGTTACACGAATATGGTTAGCATGCTAATACAGATAATATGGTTGTTATCCATTGCAATGCGACTTTGTAACTGCTTGTGATATCTGTTCCTTTTATGATATTTCCAACATTTAGATGCCTTTTTGACTTTCTTATAACTTGTATCAGACTATTATACATGTGAGACTTGGCAATATTTAATGCACATCAACAGCATGGTGACATGCAATTACACTTTGCTCACAAGGAGGTTATTCTGTTGGTACTGAATGGCATGATACCCATTTTCTTGTATTATTCTGCGTAGTAGCCTTAAACAATGTGTATTCCCTCTTCTATCTTGCCCTTGGTTTTGATATATTTAATACGTCAGACAGCGTCTGCAAGGAATTACCTGTACATGCTCCACATGCTTAGTACCCCATTATAATATCTATGGGTGTTGCAGCCAAACATATGTCAAACTTGCCAAAGTATATACTTTTTCGAATAATTTATTTATCTTTTGCAGCCAGATTTGCTACAACTGAAATAAAAAAATAGTGGCGTATTTTGCAATTTTTATGGAGTTATATATTTTGCAAAGTGGCTTATTTATTTATTTTTCAGAATGCCTAGCTCACTAATTCATTTATATATTTAGTTTGCTTGTTGGTTTGTTTATTTGTGTTTGTTAGTTTAAGCCAGTCATTTCATTTTTTTCTTTCAGAACTGAGAAAGCTATGTTAGACAAAAACATACTGTCTAGGGTGGGATGAAAGGGCGGCTACACATGGGGGGCTACATCATGGAAAATAGGGTACCATTTCAAAAATCCTGTATACGCATGATAATATCTACAAAAATGATCATATTATTCTTTGTTTTCTTATTTGTTACCCAAAATATCAGCTCTTGTTTTATATGAGTAAGACTAAACATGCTTGATTTCATTTTTCTGTGTTGAGACTCCCATCATTCAGACTGACATGTTTGCAATGTTTAGGATTCAAAAGCAAGGCCTTTTGGATGGTCCTCAGCACTGCAGTGGGTGGAGCACACAAATAAATATATAGAAATAAGTGATCAATCACAACTGAATGAATAACAGATTTAAATGAGGGAAACAAAAAAAAATGTTGTGATTCACAGATGTTATTGCAGCTGCTTTTGTGTCTTTTTGCATTTATTCATATATACAGAAGGCATACTAAAAACTTCTATGCTGTATGCTGTAGCCATGTTCACAGCTGTAGCAGAGTGCATTCAGCAGCATTTGATTGCTTTAGTTGCTATCAGTGATTATTTGTCCTCATAATCTTACTGTGACCCATGTCCATGTATCTCAGTATTTTTGACAGACTCTGTACAGGTGCTGACATCAGCCTCATGGCCTGCCTCAGCCAATTCTACTTGTTGACCATCACTGCTTCTACATGAGAATGCATACTATGCAGAATACCATAGTGAACACATTTACATATTCTATGAAGGTATCAATGCAGCATGCAGGACAAGGTTGTAAATGGATTGTATCCTTTGTTACTTAACCTTACCTTCAGTGGCAGCGGCACCATTGCACTCCTGAGACTATGAAAATAAATGTGCCACCTTTGTTAGTCTATGACCAGTATGTGTAATAAGTGTATATACAGACTTCGGTGATATACTACTTCTGACCTGTTTTATCACTCATTGAATGGGATGGGTCAGTCTGGCATTAGAATTCCACCACTGTTGTTTACAAATGCAGCTGTATCTACTCCTTCCAGTGCCAAAAGAAATTCTTCCATTTCTGTCAGTTTTGAGGACTTTAGATTGCTATCCTCTGTGGTAAATCTTTCAGTCAAACTCTTCTGTGCATTCTGCTTGATGTGGTTGATCATACTGGTCATTTGTCCATGGCACTCTCCATTTGTTACCAGCCTCCACAGTGAGGACATGCAGCATAGACCAGCAAAACTGATCTTGGAGTGGATGGTGTGCAACTCCCCTATCCATTAGCCATAGGCCATGCTGCCTGAGTGCTTGCAGTAGAATGTTATTTACAGCATTGCTGAAATTCTCCAGCCCCAGTTTGCCTTCTTTGGTAGTTATGCTGACTCTTGTTGAGATATAAGTAACATATGGATACATATTGCTATAGACAGGTGTACAGGCACTTAGAATATATCTGCTCCATAGAGTCACACATCCACAGTATGAAAGTCCTATAAGGTATGCCACGATACAACATAATAATTTCAGCAGAAGATAACCTGTAAAATGATCAGATGACATGTCATTTTAACCCCCCACCACCACCACCACCAAAACACATTAACTGCAGCTGTAGTTACTAAAACATTTAGGCAACCACTGCAAAATAAATAATTCTGTTACCTCATGGAAATACACAGGTAACACACCTACAGCTCTGACATGCTATTGATATCTGATCACATTGTCATAATGGAAATGATCTACCCTACAAGTGAAATCCCAATATTGACTGATAGAAAACAAGTGCACAGTATTGTACAGCATACAAACCAAATGCAAACAAAATTATAGCTAGAAGCAAGTAAGGCATTGTGACAAAAATATGTAGTGTATGAACTGCATAATCATCCTCTCATGCATCATGGCCCTTTCATAGATGTTACTAGGTAGATGGTCCAGGTAAGCATGAAGAAGTCTGTCCCAATTTAATCAGAACTGTAAGCAGTTAAGTGACTTGCACATAGTCTTACATCAGACATCTGCAGATTGAAGGATTCGAAGACTGGACTACAGGAACCAGTTCATACACAGCTCAGTACTCTTCTGTGATAACTGTCAGAGTAAATGCAATGCATAAAAACAATTTAGAGTAGCCAATTAACCAGCATGTGTTGGAAAATAAGAAGAAAACAGAGAAAGTTGACACAGACAAAGGAAGAATATATAAACTCCACATGGACAGTGGCCAGGGGTCAAGATTGAACCCTAGATCCTGGAAATGTGATGCAGTGGTCTTACTACAGTGTCAACCATGCTTCCTATTAATCTAAGCTATACATTAGAATGTGATCATGTCTACAGAGTCTCAGTGTTGTTGAATGAGACGTATACCTATTTGGCGCTGTGCAACTGGGTACTGAGTGCTTGCAATGAATGTAAATCTCAAACATACATACATATGCAGCTGTCAGCCATTTTCCTATAACATTTGGCTTTTGGCATCCTATGAGGCAGAGCTAGTTTATATCACCTAAAAGACTGGAGCTCCTGCAAGATATGTGAGTGATGCAAACATTTCTTTTTTTATCTCTTTCATGAGGATGGCAGGCAGATGCCACTGGGTCATTATGATGGACCCTTCAAGAAGGTGGATGCCTAGTATGACCTGTGCAGAAGCTTCTAAAGATACAAGCACTCCATAGTCTGCAGAGAACTGCAGATGTTATTATAATGACCTTAGGAGACATATGCCTAAGTTGCATCAGGGATGGGAAACAGAGATACAAAGACATCCTCCAGAGATGTAAGCATTTTCATTTTTTTTTTTTTTTTGTTAAATACTTACTACTCGGGTAGTTTTACTGTGTACACTTTTATTTTTCAGTTAACAAAGGGATACAATTCAACCATGCAGGCTATTCAAAGGAGACTATAAAGGCCGTCTAAAAGACATGGTGCCTGCAGTTGCTGCCCAACTGTATTTCCATGAAATGAGACATTTATAGCAACTTTCCCACTGTGTCTCATCTATGGCGGTCTAGCTTATGAAGATGGAGAGAAGAAAGATGGCAGGTACCTTCACTATTGCCTCTCACTGATGTGGCAAATTGCAGATTTGATGTTGGGAATGTGCTTATCTTGCCTAGGTGGGGTAAGGACCCTCTCATGTTGACACCTATGTCTTGCTATCTGTGGACACGCCCCAGCTGCAACAGCTGGTTGAGACAGTGGTGGAGTACGAGATTGTACAATATCTTGGACACAGTCCATCTTGTAGAAAATACCAGATTTCCTGGAGTTGCAAGCCCCAACCATGGGGCCATCAGGTATCAAATGCATCACATGCATTGCATTACCAGCAACATACTTGTGGCCAGCACCTCTCCCAGACCTCTGCCTGGAATGACCCCTTCCTAGCCTGACATGCCCCTTACTTTGTGTGTGGTCCAACCCTCCACCTAATTTTCCCTTCCTCTTTATTTATGTATCCATTCCTTGTCACTTCAGCCTTGTGTTTTTAAAACTACACCTGTTTGACTACACTGTTTTATGTTTATCGTTTTGTCCCCATAAACTATCTTAGACCCTCTTTCCATATTCAGTTTCCCCCTACATGACTTACCCATATAAACTCATCCCCTCATTACTTCTCCCTTTATATAGAAAATGGGGACTCATTCCTGCAAAAAACATTTATCCTACCTTCCCACTTCTTCACCTTATATTCCCCTATGTGCTTGCCATTGTTTGTTTGTCTATATTTGTTCATGTCCACTTTTATGCTGATAGTTGTGGATGTATGACTTCAGCCACCCTGAAGGTTATTCAGGCACTGTACATAAAAACAAGTCACAGTGTTCATGCCATAACATGCAAACATTCCAACTCTCTATTCTTAAAATCAGTATCCCTCAATTCCTACATGCTTGCTTCTCTGCTGTACTGCTTACCGTAAGAATTGCATAGTTTGACATCCATAACTACAGTTTATTGTGCTTCCAACCTCCCACCCTTCCAGAAAAGAAATAATCCTGAGCAGCTGAGCAGTAAATCCAGATGAATTTCACTGAATGTATGTGCTAACTATTCCATCTGGGATTTTCTTTAGTAATGCGTTCAAAATATTTTCCATGTTTTGTGGGGTTTTTTTTCATCTTTTCCACAGTTATCTAAATTCATTCCATTTTCTTTTTTTTTTTTACTTTAAACAGCATTGTGACACATCTCAAATACATTGGGCAGGATTCACGAAGGCTTGCACAGAGTCTATGTGTAGTGTAAGACTCCATGCAGCCCTCGCGATCCAGGAACAGCCCGAAATTCCATGTAAGAGACCAGCTAAAATGTCTCTTACATGGACTGGGCGTGGATATGCTAATCACCTCACTTGCAGCTGAAAGGCATGCAAATGAGGTAGATTAGCGATCCACGAAGCCCAAACCAGCCCGTGTAAGAGCCGTTTTAGTTGCAGAAATGTACTCAGTTGACAACTGAGTACGTTTCTGCAAATAACACAATGGAGCCATGTCAGCTCCAAATAAAGGGTGCATATGTGTCAGGCAGCATGCCAATGGCCAAACATGTGGCCATTGGCAAGGTACCCCAATGCAAATATGACAAATAAATATTTTTTTTCGGTGATCGCCGATGTTTAAACGCAGCGCAGCCCCGCGCAAAAGGGCTGTGCTATATAAAACATAAAAATGAAGGTTATAAACCCACAAATGTGGGTTTTATGCAATACATGCATTTACAATGCAGGGACCAGCAGACCACAAACAACATGGCCACCGTTTTAGTGGTTGCTAAGGGGGGAAGCTGAGTCT
The DNA here is from genome assembly GCF_019279795.1 of Protopterus annectens. NCBI lineage: Eukaryota > Metazoa > Chordata > Ceratodontiformes > Protopteridae > Protopterus > Protopterus annectens. Next base: position 428,756,631 of record NC_056731.1, on the reverse strand, counting down.
AAGACATGTAACTAAGCATTAGTAGGCAATCTGATGTAAATGAGTGTTAGGATACTGAATCCCACTGTCACATAGCAAATGAGCACATTCTGAGTAGTGTAAGAGTTACATAAGGGGGAGGAACAGAGTAGGAGATAGGTGACATCACAGGGGGGAATGGCAGAAAGAAATGCAGTTTATTGGAGGTCAGTGTTACATGACAGATGTCAGACACATATCATGAAAAGAGGAGTGCCACAAGATAAGCATGGGAAAGTCAAGAAATGGAAGGTGTACACTGTTGCTTACACCAAAGTTTCTTGCTGGGCATGCATGCGACGCAGCGCCATGAGGCGCGAGTAGGGCAGTGTGCGCACGTGTAAGGCAGACTGAGCATGTGGGAGCCTGTTGGCAGACTTGTAACACTGTTTGCGCTGGTGTGCGCTCATTTTAACCCGAATAAAAAGATTCTACACCGTGTAAGCATGTGTGCACGCGTGTTAGCCACTGTGAGCGTGTTTCTGCTGGTATGCTTGTTGCTCCCCCCTGAGGAAACAGAAAGGAAAAAGGAAGCAACAGAATTAGTAAGAAGTTAGCAGGGAATACTGCTGGAGCTAGCAGGTGAAAACAATTAGAAGCAGGCAATTACACAGGCACAATAATAGCCCAGCCAAGCACTTAAAACTCTACAAACAGCAGTGCAGGATGTTTCTCTCAAGAGACACTGCAAGACAGAAGTAAGCTATTAGAAGTGAAAACTGAAAAAGCTGAACTTAGAGCAGAAATGCTAGGGGCTGCGATAGCTGTCATAAGGAGATATAGGCGACTTGCTGAGGGTGGTGACAATGTAAATGGTACCAGACAACCCACAGTGAGGAGACGGAGAAGAGTGTACAGGCCCAGGGTCCCCTACCACGGGTTACATGAGGTGGAGATATTGGAGCACTATAGAGTGGACAGAGACCTCCTGCAGCAAATTGTCGAGCTGTGCAGGCCACGCCTCACACACAGAACCAACAGAGGGGAACCCATCCCAGTGGAAACCAAAGTATGTGTTGGCCTAAGAATACTAGCAACAGGTACCTTCCAGAGACCAACTGGTGATATGATGGGGATATCACAGGCATCAGCCTCCAGGGTACTGCACCAGTTCCTGGATGCCATGTCAGCACATGTCGGTGATCATGTATATTTCCCCAATGCCCGTGAGGTATTGGCCAGCAATATGCATCTCTTCCAGCAAATAGCGGAATACCCTGAGGTAGTGGGTGCAATAGACTGCACACACATATGCATCAAAGCACCAGCCGGTGAGCAGGGTAGGGCCTACATAAACGGCAACGGCTTCCTCCATCAACTGCCAGGTCATGTGTGATGCCCAGGGCATAATAATGAATGTGTGTGCTGGCTGCCCTGGGAGCTACCATGATTCCCATATCTGGCATTTGATGCAGCTGTACCAGACATTTGCCAATGGGGACATCCCACATGGACACCTAGTGGGGGATGCAGGTTATGCACTGGAGCCGTGGCTGATGACACCCATCAGAAACGCACACACACCTGAACAGGAATGCCATAATGAGGCACACGCACAAACACATAATGTAATAGAACATGTGTTTGGGCTGCTCAAGTCACGGTTCCGGTGTCTGGACACATCTGGTGGAGCCTTGCAGTACTCACCAACTACATGTACCCAAATTGTCATGGTATGTTCTATGCTACATAATATGATCTTGCAAAAACAGCTGCAGCAGGACCAGCATAGGGCCGGGCCAAACAGCCCCCCACCATTGCCAAGGCCATCACAGGCAGAGCGTGACTCGGAGGAGGAACAACCTGAGCCTGTCCCAGTAGGCAGAAAGAGGCGTGCCCAGTATGCCCTGGCCTTGGCAAAGAGGCAACGCATAGCACATACACTGGCTCAGTAGGAACCCTGGGAATGATACCCCTCTCTGACTCACTCATATAATAACAGGGATGCCTAAAATTACATAACCTGCTCTCAAACATGTACAGGGAGTGTAGTATGTGCATCCGAAAGAGACAGCCCTGCAGCATCACCTGAGGCATGAATGCCATGTGTTATGCAATGTAACACCATGTAGTATATGCAAACTTGATGACCCTTACTAACATCCTACCCTCACCAAGCATGATGCCACAATATGATGATGAGATGATCAATTGCAATAATTGGCTGAAGTATTGCTGTTAGTCAAAGGGGATCCAATGTGTGCCAGCCTGGGATGACATGCTGAGCATGACATGATGCTCCACCTGCTAGGGGTGGCATGCACCTATCAGTCCTGGCCTTATGGATACTGGCAAAGGCTGTTGTTACCCACAGCATGCCTTGAATAGGTAAGGCTCAAAACACAAACCCACCTCCATAGGTATCACAAGGGATAAGAACCTAGATGTAATGCTACCCAATGCCAGAAGTCTAAACAGCAAGATGCATGCAGTCTAAACTCCCCCAGTATGGAGAATGTTGATATCTGTCCTGTAACAGAAAACTGGGTCAAGGCTCACAACAGCACCCTAACACTATCAGGTTACACCTCATACTGTGCTGTACAGCCTCAAAACATGGAACAAGCTACAAAAGTAGGGTGACTAGCAATAATTGTCAAGGATAACCACACCCCCATGTTGGTACCACAACAAGAAGCAGCATGGACTAGCCATGGTCAAGTAACAGTGGCTAAAACTGCCTCCCAGTTTATAGCCTGCTACAGACTACCATCCTAACACCAGGAACTGCACTTGGCCTATGCTGGAATACATGAATATATCAAGGCCTCTAAACCACATTATATTGGGTGACTGAAAATACCCAAACATAGACTGGGAGCATTATTCTAGCTCCAACACTGTAGGACAAAAGTTCCTAGAATCCATAAACCAAAATGCCCAGGAACAATGTACCACTCCCACAAGAGGGGTAAGCATACTGGATGTGATAATCAGCAACATGGGTACTGGATGGCAAGATGAGAAGTGTATCCCTCACTGGTAAGACCAGACCATAGAGTAATCACACTGGATATACACATCCTGACCACAGTCCCTGGCCAGAAAACCACAGTGAAAAACATGTGTAAAGCAAAAGTTGCACTCCTCCAAACTGATGTGGAATCCATTAAAGGCCCTGTGCAGGTGCAAAATATGGGCCACACCTCAGAACCTGTTATTACAGGCATTCCATGAACACTGCCAGGAATGCATGGATTATGCAATCCCAAATAAAACCAAGACACAATGCCATACACGCAGGCATCTGGCATGGTGGACTCCAGCCATTACCAAACCATGCAAGAGAATGAGGAAGCTACTACATGATAGAGCAAACATAAAAAGGGAAGTAATCACTGATCAGTAGTATGGCAATAAAATATGTCCACTCATACAATCCACTAAGGCCAGCTACAACAAGTTGAATCTGTGAATCTTGAGGCAATGTTACACCTGCCCCATGTACACAGACAACCCTCACCTCCCCAAGAAATACAAATATATGTGAGAGATGCAACCATTTATCCAAACCGGAGGCTGAGCTCTCAACTCAGTACTGTCAAAACTAGTCAGGAGGAGAAGGTAACCACACACACCACAAACCCAGTCTCACATAGACCTATCACAACTGCAAACCAAAGACATAAACACAGAAAAACATTCCTGGAGGCCCTAATTACAAACACACCACATCAACAGAGGCCTCCAAAGCAGACACCCAAGCAACCACTACCTCCAAACATAGCACATGCAACACATAGTACACAAAGCTGGTGTGCCAAACAGTCACAGGCCAGAAGGAGAAACAACATGCCTGATACAGTTGTAATAGGTGACTCCATAGTCAGACACACTGCTGTCCCGCTCACCAGACTGAACAAGGGAAAGGGTACAGTAAGCTGCCTGTAGGCTGCCACATACCACATAACACAAGTATGCAGGTCACCCCAAAGCAAGTAGAAATATGATGCAGTCATTGTCCATGCTGGCATGAATGACCTGAGATGTACCTCCCCAGACTACATGAAAAGAGACATAGATGAGCTTTCCGATTATGTAGCCCAGGCCGGTATGACACTGACCATGTGCAGCATCCTACCCTCACCAAGAATGATGCCCAATGCCAGACGTGTAAACCTCAACATGCATGCTCCCGAGGCCCTCCCCAGTATGGAGAACATTGATGTCCATGCAGTGACAGAAACCTGCAGCAAGGCTCCTGACAGCACACCAGCACTACCAGGTTATACCTCATATCATGCATTATGGCCCCAAAACTTGGACCAAAACATAAAAGGAGGGGGAGTATCCATATTCAGCACAGACACCCACACGTCCAGGTAACTGACAATGCACGAAGCATTGGAGATCACCCATGTGCAACTAACCATAGGCAACACTGCTGTACAGTCTGTAGCATGCTACAGACCACACTCTCACACACAGGAACCCCACTGAGCCATCCTGAAGACAATGGACAGTATGAATGTCTCACCAAATACCAAACAAGGTACTCACAAATTACCACATAGGTGGTAATCCATTATGTATGGAAGGAGTAATCAGGGACCTAGGGACACAAGTGGACAGTAACCTGTCATGTTACACTCACATTGCCCATGTGGCTAGGAAGACTGTCTATATTGGACACTGTATCATGAAAGGATTCACATCTACGTCAACAGAGATCATTGTGCCCCTATACTGTTCTCTTATCAGACCCATAATCTAGTACAATGCCTCATTTGGGATGTACCTTACCCAACACGTGCAGCAGTTAGAAAGACCTCAAAGGTACCTCACCAAGAGGATAAAGGGTCTTAAATATATGTCATATGCTGCCTGGCTGTAGATACCCCAGCTGTATGCAGTCACATACTGCCTATGCAGAGGCGTTGTATGCCTGTTGTACAAGGCCATGTCCAACACAGGAGTAATGGACATGCTCCACCCCAGAAAACCCAAATCCATCAGAGCTGTGAGAGTGAGAGATGCCAGCCTCAACACATAATGAAATAGGATGTGCTGGAGTGACAGACACATAACCCAGAGGCTCCCTACACCCTGGAACGGAATCCCACTCCATGTTAGGCAGAGTCCCTCACTGACTCTCTTCAACAGGAATCTTGCCAAGTGGATGGATGATCGTAGATGTACACTGCAGGTCTTCACTGTGTCACGTCCAGACAGAGGCACAGTAAAGTAAATCATAAATGGTCATAATATTCACATAGCAAGGGGTGGCGAAAGCCACACACACTCTAGCTAGGCTTATAAATGCCCTAGGGCGGATAGCCTAATATGAACCTATGAACCTATGAAGATACAAATTGTATAGGAGACTAAGGATAATCACAAGGCTTTCTTAACTGATGGTAGGAACCTTGTTGGGAATTCACATATATGCCCTGAATCACTCACATATTACAAACAACATACCAAACACACACACACATATTGCCAACATCCAACCTGACAGGTGCAGTGCAACCTCCTCCCCCCAAAATGCAAAATATCTATCCCAGCAGAGTGCTGGCCCCCTGACATTGCAGATGCTGAGGTAACAGCCATCATCTACAAAGCAAAACACACAGCATCAATGGTATGAGATGGTGTCCTGGGCTGAGTCCAACATGGACTCCAAGAAGAATGGAATGCCAAATAACACTACTGCTCAATGTCAGCCTTACCACAGGATATGTACCCAAAGAGCAGTGTACAACAACAGTGGTCCTTCTCCACAAAGGTGTTGCCTGAATGGATACTGCAAACTACCACCCCAGAATCCTGACAAGCTTGGTCTGCAAAGCTATGGAAAGGATCAGCATGTACCTCAGACATAAAGATATTGGGGACCTACTGACACTGGACCCTACCCAGTGTGGCTTTCTTAAGTGCAGATCCTGCCCCTTAAACATGTTCGACTCATTTGAAAGAGTCATTAAGGTCATTGATGAGGGGAATGTGGTCCACACAGCCTAGCTGGACCTTGCAAAAGGCTTCCATACAATACCCCACGTGTTCATTATAGATAAGCTCACCAGCTTAAATATAAACCCCTATGTCAGTAGAGGGGTTGCAAACCAGACCAAGGACAGAACTGACATGGTCAGAAATGCTGCAGCCATGTCAGACTACAAACCAGATATAACTGGCATCCCACAAGGCTCAGTCCTGGGACCTCCCTTGTTTGGTATATATGTCCCATAGGTACAGGCCAACATGGAAGGACTGTGTCGGAACAAGTTTGCAGAGGACTACAAACTGGCCACCATATCTGACCGTCCAGCTGACACAAGCATCCCACAAAAGGGCCACATAGAAACAGACAACTGGTGCCATAGCCATGTCAGCAAGCTAATTGCAGAAAAGTGTATAGTCAACCCCTGTGGATATACAGTAAGTGCCCACCAATTACCACATAGGTGTTAACCCATTAAGTACTTAAGATGTAATAAGAGACCTGGGGACACAAGTTGATAGATATCTTGCATTGGACAAGCATGTGGCTGTAGTGGTTACAGAAACATACCATATACCCACCTAATCATGAAGGTAGTCAGATCTAGATCAGGGGAGGTCATTGTGGCTCTGCAGTCATCCTTCATCAGCGTCACAATTGACTACAATGGCCCTGTGGGATGTACCTCAGCAGACACCTCCATCAACTGGAAAGACCCCAAAAGTACCTCACCAGGAGTATCAAAGAGCTTGAACAGATGCCATGTGTTGCCTGATTAAACAAACTGCAGCTCCACACACTGCCATACTGCCCACCCAGAGGCAAGCTGTGCCTGATGTATAAAGCCATGTCCAAGCTGGAATCAATGAACATGCTGCACCTTGTACAATCTGAATGGCAGTGAGCTATGCACATGAGAGACCTGAACCCCAGCACTGACATACATAGGACAGGCTGTACTGAATGATCCATAACACAGAAGCCACCCCCACTCTTGAGTAAACTCCCAGTACAGGTTAGCCAGAGAGTCACTCATCGACTCTCCTCAAGAGAAATCTTGATGAGTGGATGGGAGATGATAGGTTTACCCTGGGTATCACTGTTATGTCACGGGTAGACGGAGGCACAGTATACTAACCATGACATATGTCATGGCAAACTCCAGTTACAATGTGTGTCGAAGGACAAACACACTCTCTGACTACCATTAGAAATGGCCTAGGGCACATCGCTATTGTTTGCCAATGTCCACCTATGTTGTGGAATACACTACCAATGTTGGACAAGCCTGGTTTAAGTAGTCCATATCTGAACATAATGCAACATGGTCATCATAAGTGCACAACTGGCCCCTAAACAATCTGTTGTGCTCACTATGAAAATTTAAAGCAGTGATAGGACTAAAGCCCAGGATACTGTCCACCACAGTGAAAGTACTGAACCAGTACACTATATGGTACTACAGTGTTAGGTCAGTATGAAAGGATGTTGACAACTGTATCCAAAGTATCCCATGCAAACCCTGCAGGCACAGTATAATCCCTGTTGTGTTCAGACATGAAGCAGTTGGCCAGTAAGTACACAACATGACACCCAACACACAACCATAAATGTGAGATATTGTTGAAGTTCACACTCATCCACAAATGTGGTGGACTGCAGAGTTCAACATATGGAAAGCTCACACTGGGCATGCTCGCACACTTTGATAAATGAGACATATGTCAGACAACATGCCATGGAAAGGCTGAACTGGGCATGCTCACACACTTAGGCCATATCTCAGTTTAGCAGTTGGCCACACATATCTAGTATTTTTACGTCATTCCAGGAACCAACCACATTACAGCAATCTGCCCAGTGCACACAGTTAAATGACTACAGAGACATAAGTGATATAGTGGATCCCTCTCATATTCAAACATCTTCCACAGATACACAAGTTGTTCATAGAAACAGGGAATGCTATGGCAATAAAGACCTGCAAACAGTCTATCAGCAACAAATATTGTGCATCTGACAATTAAACATATGGGTGTAGAAGTCAATACTAGGCTGTTTGCCCTAGGGAATGAAAGCTTAGCCAGAGTGTGCTTGGTGTCTGCATCCCCAGTACAGTAGGCTACTGTGCCACTGTAAAGTAGGTTACATAAGGCACCATTTGAGGCTAGTGTGCTGTGCCTCTGTCAAGCAGGGACACAGTGGAGATCCCAGGGGTTGAATTTGCTATGCCACATCCATGTTGTTGGTGTGTGCTGGAAGAGGGTTGGTGAGGACCTCTAACAGTAAGTGGGCATCAATAAGACTGAGGGGAGCCTTATCTGCAGTGTCTGGACAATTTCACTGTCAACACTTTGTCGTGATGATCATGAGGGATTGAAGTGTTGTGCCAGTACTGTTCAGAGATGTCCTCCTCTGTGGGCTACTGCTCTGCAATGTATTAGCTCACTCCGTCTGTTGGACAGCTCATATATGGCTGGTGTACACCTGACAGGTGTCCTGTTGTGGGGAGTCATGGGTATATTTGGGATAGCATGATCAATGCAAACCTTCCACATGCTCATAGAATGCAATTGTCAAGGATTATGCAGAGTGGCCTGTATACTCCCCCAGCATGGGTCCTTTGAAGTCTTCCACCCCAGTCTTCACAAGTGCAAAGTCTGCTTTTGATAAATACACTTTGTTTGCAGTGACAACCTTGCCTGGGGATGGGATATGGATGTCCAGGGAAAGGTGGGTATGGTCAGATATCAACAATGGTGGTCTACCTCTGGTGTGGAACAGTGAGTACCCATGTTGCAGATGGTCAGGTGCAATATGTATTCCTGCTTGTGGCTGTGGTGAGTGGTCCTGCCATAGCACATGGACTCACAAATTGTAGTGGCTGTAGGGTAATGATGTAGAGGCCTAAGTAGTTCCCACACAATATACCTGTACCTGATGTTAACAACTGGAATGGTGTATGTGAACACCTTCATAACTTGGCACTGTTCCCAGGGAAGCAAAGTGTGTGTCCCGGATATGGGAGGGGTGGTCTGAACTGGTTGTGTTGTGTGTTACAGGTCCTGTGGTCATGAAGCATGGTATAAAACATAACCTGCCAGTGCTGATGTGCATATCTGACCGTGAAGTAGGTGGCTGCAAATGCATATATATGCTATCCCCCACCTGACAGGTAGTAATAGATGTACATACCTCTGTATAAATAATGATGTCAGTACCCTATAAATACTGCAGGTGCAGAACAGAGGCCCAGTAATTCAGAGAATGCGCTCTGCTAATGCGTCTCCTTCAAGTGTCAAAATATAGTTAGGAAGGGGTTTGAATCCTGCAAATGGTAAGTGTTGGGGTGAGGGGGATTAGTGTGTGTGTTTTTCTGTGTGAGAGAAATGTCCCTTTTGGCAACTAGGAAAACACACAACAGGATGCACATTCCCCGTTCTAAACACTGATGATGTCAGCACCCTATAAGTACAGCAGGAGAAGAAAACCTCCCAGTAATGCGAATAGCATGCTCTGCAAATGCGTCTTTCTTGAGTGTCATAACATAGTTAGATAGGGGTTTGAATCCTGCAAATGGCAAGTGTGTGGCTTTGGGTGAGGGGGGTTAGTGTGTGTGCAATTCTGTTTGAGAAAAATGCCCTTTTGGCAACTAGGAGAACACACTACAGGATGCACATTCCCCTTTCTAAACACTGATGATGTCAGCACCCTATAAGTACAGCAGGAGAAGAGAAACCTCCCAGTAATACAAATAGCGCGCTCGGCTACTGTGTCTCATACTAGTGTCATAGCATAGTTAGGTAGAGGTTTGAATCTGTGCATAGCAAGGGTGTGCGGGGCGGTGAAAGTAAGATGTGTAATAAAACAGACCCTTTTGCAACCAGTACATCACACCAACTGCTGCATATTCCAATCTCTACGCAGAGATGATGTCAGCACCCTACAAGTACAGCAGAAGAGGGCAAATATCCCAGTAATGCAAATAGCATGCTCTGCTAATGCATCTCTCAGTACTGTCATAGCACGGTTAGTTATGGCTTTGAATACCACAAATGCCACATGTGTTTTTGTCACACAGAATGCCCATGTGTGTGGGTTATTGTTCACAATAATGCATGACATCGATTAAACCAGTAATGGCAATGCACACAGATGATGTATGTGTGTGCCAAATACACATATATACCTGTGACCTTCAATAGTTCCCATGTCTGACGCCTGCCACATATGAATACATGGTATTTGCACTGGATAACATTATGACTGTGGTTTTCTGTGTGGGTGCTGCCTGTTGTATGTGCATATACAGTGTGAGTTGTATATGGTATCATCCTAGCAGCAAGGGATGCACATCTGGTCTGGGGCATATAGTCTACATATTGTTGATGAACAGGTGCTGCATGTTTTCACCTGTTGTGGGAGTGGTAACACGTTGTTCCATAGCTATGCAGTGACTACATTCTAGGAACCTTTCAGCTAGGGTGTTGTAGCTACAGTAATTCATCAGCATTCAGTAATACTTCAGCATTCTTGGTGAGGGTATGATGCCAACCAAGGTCAGGGTCATACTAGCCTGTGCTACATGCTCAGAGAGCCCTTCTATGTTCCCTATCACGTAGTCCAGGGAGGTACATCACAGGTCAGCCATAGTGGCATGGACAATGACTGAGTCATATGTGTCCATGCCTCTGACTGACCTGTATGCTTGTGTTATGTGGTGGACCATAGTGCCCCATGGGCATATCACTGTGACCTTCACCTTGTCCAGCCTGGTGAGCGGGACCTCACTGTACCAGACAATAAAGGTACCTAACACAACTGCAGAAGGTGTGTTGTCTAGCCATACAGGCTGTGACTGTTTGGCACACAGGATTTGTGTGCTATGTGTTGTGTTCCGGCAATGTATGCCTGTGTGCCAGCTGCAGAGGTGTCTGCTGCTCAGGCAGGATGCTATTCTGAGGCTCCATGAATGCCCCAGTGTGTTCATGTGTTTGGATTGCTGTCAGTGTAGGTCTACATCAGACTGGTATTGTAGTCACTGTAGTATTTCATGCCACCTGACAGGTTATGGCAGTACTGGGTTCAGAGTGCTTAGTCCCCAGTGTGGCTATGTGGTTGCATCCCACACATGTGTTGTACATCCATGTGTAGGGGAGAGAGTGACTGTGTACATATGGCAGCTGTAACATTGCCACATGACTCACATATTCCACAACTGTACCATAGAGGTGACTGACAAGTGACCTTTGCACATGCTACCATAGTATTGTGATTGCCATGGTGATTAACAGCACATAGGGCCAATGGGGAACAAGGTACAGAAGGTGAGTATGTGAGGGTGTAGTGCCTGTGATTAGTTAGCACTGGCATATATGACTGTTCACATGGTCAAATGCCAGGTAAGTCATATGCAATGTGTCCCAGGCAATGTACATACGAACAGGACAAACAGTGATGTTCTGCCAAGTGAGACATGGACATACATATAGTAAGCTATGCAGATGTCACTAGGAATCCACAGAAGCTCTATAAATCTGCATTGCAGGTGGAATCAGTGTTCCAGGGTAACTGCAAGCAAACATGCATGCAAACAAAGCTGCAGTAAGCAGGGCTGCATGTAGTCCATTGTACAACAAACAAGCTGTACCACTTCCAGTAGGTAACAGTGCAAATATGCAGGCACTATACACATGTACATGAAAATACACAGGTCAGATGGCCAGGGTCCAGTCTCAGTGCACACAAGTGTACAGACCATGTACTGTCAGGATGTACAATAACCGGATGGAAACCCAGGTGCTCATACCAGCAGTAATACACATGTCAAATAACAGACACTGAGCCTTCACTCAGTGGTTCCATACTTAGTAGGATGTATGCTACCTGTCCTGCCACCACAGTATTCCTGACATTTATGGGGACTCTACCTCCTGTGAAAGTTAGTTTTTGTGTTGGGGCTGTCTAGCATGGTATGAGATGTGAGCTTGCAGTGCTAGGGTGCTCCTGTGTGTCCTGTACCAGTCGTGTAGTACTGCACACATATCAACATCCTCAAACATCCGCATTGCAGAGTCCAGTGTGGGCAACATGCCACTTGCAGTTTACATGTCCATCATTGCGCATCAATACTTTCATTACCTTATCCCCTGTGCTACCTATGTATGTGGCCTTCTGTTGACATCCTTACCACCAGTATGCAAACATGTGCAGATGATACACTATGGTACTTACCATGGGTGTAGAAAACAGTACAAGACAATCATACCCTTACTGCATCAGGCATGCTGGGATATACCCACAATCATATCAGCACACAGTACTGTTAACAACATGATACTATTACTACACGTCTATGTAGTCACCCTGTGCATCAGCAACATGTTAACCTGTACCTGCACTGATGTTACAGATTGCAGGAGGTGGCACAGTTTCATCATATGCACAGGGTGTGAACTTGGTATGCCTGAGTCTACCACTGATACCACCAAATGACATGTATGTGTATGTGTGTTGGTGAGGGACAGCAGTACAAGGTGGGGCAATGATGATGCAGTGTGTGGTGTATGCGGTAGCCCTAGGTGTTGTCAATTTGCATGTGTGTATGCATGCACACAGTTCCACCTCACGGCTGCCATATACCGGTGTTTGTGGACAGCCACAGACTGTACCTGTCAGGTCATACAGATCAGTGTCTCTGGCCACGGACACAGTACCTGTGCCTTGCAGGGGTTTTACGGACCATATCCGGTACCAATCCAGACTGGGTACTGTCATCAGAAGCAGGTGTTCATTGACTGGACACAGATCCCCTGTTGGGCCTGTCCAGAGCCATGTGCACGTGATCTCCTGGGGCGGTCTGATGACAGTACAGACCCAGCATTGCTGGGCCTCCTGCTGGCACTATGGGGGTGGCCGGGCCCTGTTGTCGTCCGTGGCGACTGCCAGCTGCTGCTGTTGCTGGCATACACCCACGCCGACGCCTCAACCATCCATCATTGCCCTGGCTCATGGACATGTAGTTGTGGAACTGATCTAATATGTCCACACAACGTCTGTCTATGACATCGGTGAAATTACGGATGGCAACTGCAATGTCACGCATACTGTCAGTCATGGCTGTGCGACATGCTGTCAGCTCCCTCAGACCCTGTCTGGTGTACAGTTCCATACGTGACTGTGCCTGCATGACAGCCCAAAACATAGCTGAGGTTGTAAGACCTCTGTAGGCATGTCTGACAGGGGCAGTACGCCCACAGATGCTCCCACAAGAACCCCTGGACATCTGTCTGTGTGGTACCATCTCAGGGCCATGCCCATGGCTGCTGTGTGGGGAAGCATGTGCCACAGATACCACATTACCCTGGTCAATGCCCACTGTATCCTGTCCATCACCTAGGGACATTGGTGACAAAGGATGTATTGGCAGGATGACTGTGCGCATTGATGGGGTTGACAGCTGTGTACTGTCAACTGGCTGACCAATGACGGACCCTGGCATACCTTCCTGTGCTATTACACAGATGTCATCATTATCAGTACCCGTGGCACCTGATTCAGGTTCCCTGCTGCATGACACCAGAGCAGCACCAGAACCTGTGGGAGGGAAACAGGAAACACAGTTTACAATGTCTACACAATGTTACCAGAGATGCACACATGCACACACGCACACGTGCACACGTGCACACATGCATACATGCACACATGCACATGTGCACATGCACATGTGCACACGTGCACACATGCACAGGTGCACATGCACAGGTGCACATGCACATGCACACATGCACAGGTGCACAGGTGCACACATGCACACATGCACATGCACAGGTGCACACATGCACACAGTTGCACACTTGCACAGTTGCACACTTGCACACTACTCAGTATGTGATATCAACACACAGACACAGACACACCTGCATGCATACACAGAGCACTACTAAGTGAGCCTAATATTACTATTACTATCAAGACTATTAAAGGTATTGTTAATACACACTCACCAGCATGGATAGGCTGCATTGCTGTAACACCGGAGGGACCTGCAGAAGTGAGGAAATTAATGTCAGTGGGCACAACTGTGCCATTGTTACTGAGTATGATACAGGTCAGTAGTACAACAGTTGCCTTTCACAGGTCATCTGCTGATATTGAGAATATCACACTTGCACATTAAATACTATTATGACAGCTACAAACCAAGGACACACCTCACACATGCATTAACTACCAGTGTACACAACAGTCAACTATACATATGGCATATTACCTGCATGCTAGTAGTCTTGGTGCTGTGTGGCTCCAGCCTCCATCATAATGCAGGTCTGCTGTTTTTGTTGTTGTTGGCAGGCTGGAGCCACAACACTTATGAGTAGTCTCTCCAGTCTGGTGAGTGGGGGATGTGTAGCCACCCCACCACCTGTGGCAACCTGTTGCCTGTGGATATCCGACGCACGCTGATGGACATTTCTGATTAAATCACTGCAGTGATGTCGTACCTGCTCATATGTCCTATTATGCATGCCTATGTCATTTACCCGACGGACCAGGTCTTGCCACAGTGCAGCCCTCTCCTGCTGATTCTGGCTGGTGCGGGGAAAAGAGTATTGCATAATCCCGCACCAGGCTCTGGTGTATTTCCTCATCCTCAGCTGCAGAGTATGCTGGATTGCGCTGGTGAGCCATGGTCCTGAAAAAGAAATAAAATGATATCAGCAAAATATGTCAGCAGAATTTGGCACACATACTACACATGCTACTCAACTGTTGTGATACAACATATCTCACATATATAGCATCTGTCTGTCTATTGGTGGATACACATGTAAATGGCCAGGTAGCAGTGCTCAGCCAACAACTGTGCAACAGTACCTGGCACACTCCATACGACATACTACCAAACCCCAGCAGTCAGAAGACTGATTCAGGTCCAAAGCACCTCCTCACTCTGGGGGTTTGTATCGAGGTACTGTATGGGGTACATCATCAACTACTGTGATCTGTCCACAAACTAATTGCCCTGGATATACATATCCCACCTCCACCACCAGCACAAACGACTACAGTGAATAACATTTCAAATGCAAACTTTACACTTTGTAAGACTGAGATGGTATCCTTTAAGCCCACTGGGCCAGTGGAAGCCACAACCCACAATGCTGACTCCTTCACAAATGATTTCTACGGACATCTCCGAGAATGCATGGATCATGCAATCCCATATAAGACCAAGACACTCTCCACAAAGGGAAAGCATCCTGTCTGGTGGACCCCAGCCATAGACAGATTGTATAACAAAAGATGGAAGCTACTGCAAGACATAGCATAATTCCATAAAGGGAAGGCATGTCTGATCATCACTAGTAAAGAGCTATGTTCTCTCATACAAACATCCATGGGCAACTTTGAGAGGGAAATCACCGGGGACACTACAGATAACCACAAGGCCTTCTTCAGTTATGTTAGAAACCTGGTCAGAAACCAACCAATATGCTCATAGTTAGTACACAACAAGAAATAATTCACTGAACCCACAGATATTGGCAACATTGTGGCAGACAGGTTCAGTGCAAGTTTCCCCCCTCCCGCTCCCCCAAAGTAAGACATACTTATCCCAGCTGAATGTAACCTCACTGTCATCACAGATGTCCAGGTGAGAGCCGCCTTCGGAAAAGCAAAAAACACAGCATCAATGGGACCTGATGGTATCCCCGGTTGCATGCTACATGAACTCCAAGAGGAGCTAAACACACATATAGAACTGCTATGTAACACTAGCCTGACTACAGGATATGTACCTGTACACTGGCGTACAGCAGCAGTGGTTACACTCCACAAAGGAGGCACCTCTACATACCAATACAATACAACACAATACAATACATTACAATACAATACAATACAATATGCTATTGCCCCTGGGACTACAGCAGCATACTGTTCTGCTACCCTGACCATTGTGACACATGTGATGTGATGGTACCTGCTCCTGTCAAACAGTTACACAGGGTGACTCATATGGCATATTACCTATCTGACTAACATTCAGCAGGGGTATGTGTGACATGTACTCATGGGGAGTCTTGCTTCTTAACGCTGTGTGGTTTATTGCAGGGTATGTCTTATCTGTAGGTAGGAGCCTGTACCTCCGCCATGTCCTCTCTACTGTGGTGTCAAGGACGACACACAGCGGTCATTTAGGTTGTGGTTGGTGTGAGGTGTTACTATGGTTGTTGGACATCTGTCATGGGTGTGACTTCAGTATGTAAATCCAGGAGTGGTAACCTCTATGTGGCTAGTATGTGTGTGATGTTGTCAGTAACTGTGCATTGGTAATGTGTTTGAGTGCATTGTCACAGTGTTGTACATGTCACTGTGTCCTTCTCCATATCTGTAGCTGTCATGTGAGGTACATACCATGGCAGCCATTGTGTGGTGTGGAGGGGTACACTGACCTACATGTCCATAGCTGACACACCATGTCTGCTGACACATACCATGTGCAGGTATTCCAGGAATAGTGTGCCACTGTGACTATCATTGGGGGGACTATTGTACACATTTATGACCCTGTTCACCCCTGACGCATGCAGTGGTGGGCAGCCAATCACATATCTGGTGGTTAGTGGTGTAGGTGATTTGAAATGGGGTATGGTACTCCAGTTTCGACACTGGTGTTCACTCCATGCCTTTGTCACCAGGCACCTGTTGCAATACATCTGTACACATGTGCCTCACTCAGAATATATATACATCTATATATATATATATGTATCTATATATCTCTGTCTATATATATATATATATATATATATATATATATATATATATATATATATATATATATATATATATATATATATATATATATATATATATATATATATATATATATATATATATATATATATATATATATATATATATATATATATATATCGATGTACATATATTGCTATAGGTATGGAGAGGGGGGGTGACAGAGACGGGGTGAGAGTGACAGAGGGGTGGGACAGGGGGAGTGTGAGATCATCATATACAGTCATATCTGTAGATAGTCAGATCTGTCTATGTATATGTATCTACATATATCTATATCTGTATGTGTGTATTACATATATATGTTTCTACATATTCTATCTATCTACATCTGTCTATGTATTCCTACATCCCTCTCTCTATCTATGTATAGATATATATATATATATATATATATATATATATATATATATATATATATATATATATATACATACATACATATATTGACATACATACGTATCCATATGATAGATAGGTATATCAACATGTTTGTTTACAAAACTGTATACACACACTAACATACTGCTAAACATACATAACTGTGAAACCTACTTTGTACATTGCACTACAACTTACATTCAACCTACATTGATATGTGCACATAGATGCCCTCACATACATATGTATGTACAGCCTTCACTGATAGTTGCTGTATGTCCCCTGCCCTATGCACATCTTCATATACATATGGATACAGACCAATGACACATATGGAGGGTTCACAGTATGTAGACTTTTAAAGTATTACTTTACATTACCTGTGTTTGTCACAGCTGCTTGTGTTGCCTTTTGGTTTGGTGTCCTGCTGCTGCTCCAGTTGACAGATGTCAGCTTTCTAGTAGGTTTTGTTGAGTGTTTTTGTTTGTGTATGTTTTCTCTCTCTCTCTCTCTCTCTCTCCCTACCTCCAGAGGGTGCAATGAAAGTATTGCATGTGTGGACTGGGAGTACAGCATGCTTTTGTAGGTATCTGCATATGTCCATGTGATGGCCTCTGCACCAATTGTTAGCCAGCATTTGCTAATTGCATGCAGCCAGTTGTGTACTGATTGCAGTTCTCACTGTGATTTCAGGACAGTGCTATAAAAAGGTAGGTGAGATAGGCATAGCCCTTTCAGAGTTTAAGGGCAGAGACCATGCTGGTATGCTGTGGACACTGTTCTGTGAGTGTAAAGGTTAGTATCTCTCTCATATTTCTGTCTGTGTTGTAGATTAACATTTCTCCATTCATTTCTCCAGTTTTATGTACTAAGTGTGTATGTACACTGACACCTAAGACTACTACTACTGTTAATGTGGGTGTCTGTGCTTTCCTGTGGGACATGTGGTGTAACTGGTATATAGCAGTGACTCTTGCACTTTGTTGCTATGGCTTCAATATTTGCCCTTTACATTCACTACTTGTATGCCTGCTAGGTGTCTTGACTGTAGTGTTTTGCTGTGGCTTTCCTATTTTCCATGTACATTCACACCTTGGAATACTTGCTATATCTGCTAGGGTGTTACTGCATGCAGTGTGGTCTGGCCATGGTGTGGGCCTTGACATCTATTAGGGTATTTGAGTATGCTGCTGAGCAGGCCCCAGAGACTCTCAGGTGCATATTTTATCTGCCTCATGGAATGGTACATATCAGTGGGGTACACCCATTATATTGTCTGGTATTCTGCAGTTGTGACTGTGGGTTAGCATGAGCATATGTATTACTACACTATTTCTGATGTGCAAGTGGTGCAAACTTTCAGTACTTCATAGTTACCATTGCATGTGTTGTAACACCTTTCTGCCTACTGTTTGTACATTTCACAGGGAGTCTGTAGGGCATCCCTGTAACTCAGTCACTGTTGCTATGTCTAGGCTCTTAACTATTCATATGTGGCAGTGTCAGATCTCTCAAGTGTACAGATATTTGCAGGATGTCCACATTTTTGCCTCATATTTTGGTCCATATCTCATAAACAGCTTTTTCTGGCAAATCACTCAGGGCTCAAGTCAGACTATAGTGACAAACATTTCAGTTTCAGACTTCATACCCTTCCAAACATCCAACATAATGCAAAACCTGTTACTCTCTCAACTGTCTAGGTTTGTTGGAGCAATATTTGCAATGTGTCCCTGTTTTTGGGCCTTTGCTCCACATTTTTTATTACTTAGTCTGGATGTGTTGCTGTAAGAGGTTGTGGGGTATGGGCAGGGATTATCCTGGTGTGAGTATGTGTCTGGCTTGCAAGGTGCTACAGTGACATTCTTACCTAATAGCTACCACATAGCATAGCTGTTTCTGTTCACACACTGCTATTATAGAAATCCACTACATTTGACAGTAAATATACATGACATGCTTTGTGTACTACACATCCTATATTCCCTTTACATTCATTCCTACTATTGCATGATATATATATTGTAGCACAATCTTCTTATATAACAGTCATGGCTTAGTGGTAAGTCATGCAGACTATTGTTTCCGAGGTCCTAGGTTCGGGACTGAAAGTGGGATTTTATTTTGCTTTTGAGCAGACTACAGGCCTTGTCATTCAGAGTGACTAAGGCACTTTTAAGCAGTTGTAAATGGGTTAGCGCTGGTTTGCGCGGAGCTCACGCATGCGCACTGGTGTTCAGCTCCGCGCACACCCGCTTACAACTGCTTAAAAGTGCTTACTCTTGTGCACACCCGCGCTAATTTCTTTGAAAGAAATGAAAATGGGGAGACAGGAAAGTGGTGAAAAAGGGGACACAAAGAGGGTAAGACAGTAGGGAAACAAGCTCGGGTTTTGCAGGAGGGATGTAGGTAAGGCCCATAGCTGCCCATTTCTTCATCAGCAACAGCTGTGCATATGTTTGTAATTTGGTGTGACATTTGAAACCTTCCACCCCTGAGAGAGGTGTAAGGACAACAATAATACTTGTTGTACAGCCAATTGTAATTGACAGTTTCCATGTCCAGAACAGATGTGTGCAAAATGGGCAGCTATGTACGGGGCATAATTTTTTTGTGGGTACAGAGTGCCCTTTTTTTTTTTTTCAGGTGAGAGAGGTGTGTCAGGTACAGGAAGTCAGTATAGCTGGGGAGGTAGGTTGGGTAGGTTAACAGACAAGACAAACAAGAAGCATACAGGGGCGGTGTATGACACATGTAGGGGGTTACACAATTGACGGGGATGGATGTTTGGATATCTAGAACCCATGAGCCCACAGATGGCAACAGTGGAACTGATATCCCCACCCATGGGCAGTTGCCACTGTGCCTTCACTGCCCAGGACGGGGCTGTGCTGGGGGCTGTGTAGGCCGGGCAGCAGGCACGCCCATTAGTTGTGCCACCCATGCCTCAAGCTGGCATAGGGGCCCAAGAACAGTGTCCCAGATCTCCCTACACACCACAGTCCGGACATTACGGAGGGTGAGTGGATGTTCTCCTCCAGCCACACTTGCAGAGAGGGGGCGAGCCCCATCCTCTGCAGTGCTTTCACCCGCAGGTGGCACAGGGCCACCGGAGGAGGGTCCGGCCTGGGCACTACTGCCAGGTGCACTCACCAGCTGAGGAGGGAGAGGTGGGTCCGCTGGAACCCACCTTCCCTGTCGTCCTATGTTTTGAATTATGTTATGACAGTTTGGGTTAGTAACATACAATACCATTCACAATTAGTTGTAACAGCATGCATTAGTATTCCCATTAACCAAACACCCATATATTCAAACCGTTGAACAGCAAGCATAACACATGCATAATTTGAACAGCAATACACAGTCCAACAACATGCAGGGTTGATTGATGGCAACAGGCCATCAGGTTTGGATGTATGAACAGGGCAGATGCATCAACGGACATGCAAATATGTATGAACCAACAGGACAAATGTCCAGGGGTGTTAATTGTGATTGCACATACCAATTTTGCGTGGAATGGGTTATATGTGGTTATAGGGTAGGGTGAAGAAAATGTAATTAACTTCAAATACCAATACATATGCTGTACATTTCTAATAGCTTCAGATATATACACACTACAGTTCTGCCTACAGTTTCCAATGTGATAACTACTTCAGGTTGGTGATAGGAATGTTACTGCAACATCAATATACATTTTCATTTTTATTCATACATATTCATATCTGGCTCTGTTCAGCTACATCATCCTGCTACATTTGCTTTATATAGCTATAGACAACTGTGGATGTTTGGTATTTCAGACAACCATACTATCTGCATATTGCAGACTGAGAGCAACATATCCAGATTTTGGGACACACATTCCAGCTGTGGTACCATTTTCAACACATGTTACTGTTTGGTTCTGCCTGTCACATTCATTTCATTCTGTACTGACTGCAGTATACTTTATTCAGGAGTTATTACTACTTTATTGGTGAACTCTTTCTCACACTCTCTCACTTGTTTTATTTTTACAATTCAGGATGGTACTTAATTCTAGGCTTTATTGACATGTTTTACCTGTAGTTATAACAATCCTTTCCAACAGTCTCACTTCTGTCATGTTTCTGTATTTCAACAGGGATATATTTCACATGTGTTTTACTCAGCTTCTGCAGCTGTACTTTTCAGCCTGCTGCAGGTTATGTACTATTATATTACAGGTGGGACATCTTTATTTCAGACTTGTTTAATTTTTATGTTTGGATTACAGGCTGCATCACACTTTTGTAATCAAGCAATACTTGCAAACCCTCTTACACTGTTACTTGCACATTTTATTAATTAGTGACTGCACTGCACTCTTTTGCTAACTGTCATACTTATATATTTATTTACAGTTACAGGGAGAGAATTACTGACCTGCCTCGTGGCGCAACCGTGCCAGCCTATCACCATAGGCTCTATGGTTCGCAGAACGGACACCTGCAGCTGTAATATAAATAAAGTAATATTGGAATACACATCTCCATAATATCAGCTAGGTTAATTTCTTACATAAATAATTACATGTAACTTACTCAGTAGTGCGGCGTTGGGCATTTGCCGGGCCTCCTGGATCCAACGGTTCAGTTGGTCCTGCTTCCATCTCTTCAGGTCCGCATGGTGGTGACGGACCTGCTCACCAGTCCTTGGTATCCCTGTGGCACTGGTGAGATCATGAGCCAACCAGTCCCATGCCTCAGCCCTATATGCTCCCCACAGGACCTGGCCCTGCATGAGTTGGGCCTCATGATTGTGGACAAGGAGCCAAACCATATATTTGGACTACTCAATGCCTCACCTCTGTGCTCGGAAGCAACTACCCTGACCTACACCTGACATTCTGGCTGCAAGTCAGTTCTACAATCGGTTATGCTGTGTATTCCCGCCTTTGAGGCTTATATATGCCGTTTTTCCTGCACTTATCTGTGATTGGCCATTTTGGAATTGTATCAGCTTCACAAAACCTACTTTGTCATGCTCCTCTTTCTATTCATTCCTATATATATGCTATTACTGCATTTCTAAGTGCAATTGTCATGGCTTAGTGGTTCAGTACCTTGACTATGGTGCATGGTATCCTGGGTTCGAACCTGGCCATTGCATTTTATGACTGTCTACACAGGCTAGGAGGTGTGCCTGTGTAAAGGCAGTTTTGATAGAGCTTGCTCAACGTTGTCCGTCAGTTAGCTTGGTGCAGTGCGCAGCTCCGCGCAAACGGATCACGCTGGTTTACGCGTGGTTTGGCTGTCAGCACGCATATTACGCTCAGCTCAGCTATGGGCACACAGTTTCAGCGTGTTAAAATGCTGCTCAACCCCGGGCACTCATTTTACACCTGTTAAACCACTGCTCACCTACGGGCACTCATTTTATACCTGTTAAAACACTGCTCACCTACAGGCAGATGTACTCAACTTGTTAGACTGTAGCTCAGCTATAGGCACATCTGACATTTTTTTTTTTATTATCTCACATTTTTTCAAAATACATGGCCCATTTCATTACATTTTACATAAAATATAATTTTATATGTGTACATATATGTCAGGGACTTGTTTCGTGCTTATTTCACTAAAAATAAAAATTGATGTTGTGGGGGCTCGAACCATGACTGCCTGCTCTTCAGCCGACGTCTCTACCGCTACGCTATTGCTTCTGGGCTTACTTTGCATATTTAGTTCTTATATGCTTTTCCACTGACTGCTAACTGTGGCTAAGCTATGGGCATGCCCGCGCAAACGAGCGCACTCATGGGCAAACATCTTTACAATTTAAAAAAAAAATTATAAGATGTTCATTTCTACATTTTATGTTCGTAGTCTGTGGGGGCATGTGTTGTGTTGTGTTTATTCACATTTACATGGGCTCTGTCGTGGGGGTTTACTTTCGGGACATTTACTCTTCTGGGGACGTGTCCGTTTGCAGGGCTCGGCCTATGGACACGCCCCCTACTGTCTTCCACGGACCGTGTTAGCCTTAGGTGTGATTCAGCATGCCCTCATGCATATGCATGACATGCTGATGTCACACCGTTTAACTGCAGCCTCCGTGTAAGCCTTGTAACTCTTACATGGAGGCTTTGTGAATCCTGCCCATTGTATTTGTTAGTGTAAATCATGGTTTGCTTTCCTAAGATAAGCTCATAACATTTATTTTATTGATAATGTCTAATGTGAGAATCCTGTTTTCTATGTGATGCTCCCTCTGTTGAAAATACATCTGTCCTAATTTCTGTGCTCCTTTGTCTTTTTTTCTGTAGTTATTCATTTTCTGTTTATAAAATAATTTTATTTCAAGGGGTAGGACTTTACACTTATTTTGTTCATTTCTGTGTATTCTGAGGAACTTGACAACTGTTCTATGGACAGTTGTGCAAATCCCAGTTCAGTGAGTCAATATTGATGAATATTTTTTGCCCATGTTGTACCACATGGAGTTAATATATGTCATTTGGGGAATGTGAGGGGTCTTCCCCCCACATGGGTGCATAAAGGTGGGATTCTCCTGAAAAAAGGCTATTTTGATGATTGCTAAAATTGGTATTCAACATCTTGGATTGGACTCACTGGGACTCATACAATTGTTTACTGATGAATGGACATGAATCCATGATTTATGTCATTTTTTTCTGGATGTATATCCTTTGTGGTTTCCTGATAGCCATGACATCACTTGCTGTTTTAGTTTCTGTACAACATATACTTCCCCTATAGCTCAAACCAGATCTGAATATTCTGTTCAGTGTATAAATCTAAGTGGCTTATAAAATTACTGACACCACACATAAAAATAATTTCTTCAGATTCCCTACTACACTAGCTCATACTGAAAAGACTTGCATACACTGCTAATTACAAGCAGTTTACAGAACATCAGGTTTTATACTATGTATCTCACTGGCAGTAATATATGTAATTTATGCACACAATCATGCTGTAATGCATTGATTTTATCACCAGTGCTACTCACCACTATATTAAAAGTAGTTGCAGCTCATTAGCTTCCTTTATTTTATGATGCTCAGCTAACAAGAAAAGCTTCTTGGTGTAGTCCCTTTCTATAAATTTCCGTTCCATTCAAGGCTGAATATGCTATCACAGTAATTTTCTTTGGCAGGTGTTGTATGCATGTAACTTTTATTATAGTACTGGATATCAATATAACCACTTTGAAACATGTCTGTTTTATTTCACTGTTACACATAGAGCAGATTACTTTGGTGGAGATCAGTAAAAACTGCAGTCTTATGAGAGATCCATTGAAATTTGATAAAATTCTGTATAGTGCTCTTCTGTCTTTGTTTAATTAATGCCCACAGTATTTTCATCATCATCTGTCTATATTTATGAATGCTGTACATAACTATTACCATATATAACAAATGTGTTTGCCTTACTTAAATCTATACTTTTTGGTAGCGCTTTTATTTGTAATTGTTTGATATTCCTGTAGGATGACCTGGTCTGAGGGCTCTTTCCATATGCAACGATTCAAAATACATAATACAAGATGGCATGCATGAGAAAACAAGAGTAACTAGCTCTGTATAAAGTATGTACAGTATTACATACATAAAAGTACAGTCACTCTTATTAGCTCTGCAGTTTTACTGTTATCTTGTAACTAATGCACAACGGGATTTCGTTATAACAAACATAGAGCCCTGGGCAGTATTGCCACCCCACTACTAATGCAACCAGCAGTGTCTCAGCAGTGAACTAGCAAGACCTTCCAAACTAATTCATGATGTCCCTAGAGCTGATGAAATTATCAAAAAATAACAAAAGCCCTGATTATGGGATATTCCATGGTTAAGAGTTTAAAGTATTTGCTTCTGAGAACACAGATGCCAGGTTGCAGCATTCTGCTTTAGTGGCTATAGCCTAAGTGATATTAGACAAATGTTATTTATATTATATTTAAGACATATTAAGTACAATATAATTGTTAGCCTAACAGGTTTAAATGAACTTGGCAGGTTCAGATTCTTAGAACTCACCACAATCTTTGTTATTGAAAATGTGGATACTGTAGCAGTAACAAAAATTTGGCTCCAATCCAGTAAGCCCTCCATCAGTGTCTTATCCCATGAAAGTCGTTATAATTAAAACATCAAGAGAAATGGAAGAGAGATGTTCATAACTGTTAAGAAAAGGACTACTGCATTACAATAAGGAGGCAGCAGTCATAGTTGCTAGGAAATCATTCAGAAATTGTCTTTATCATTGCTAGGGCTCTAATATAACACTCATCGTGAACATAATGGCAAGTATGTCACAGATTAGGTAGTTAATTTATTTATTTATACTTATCTATTCATATTTTCATAATTCAATTATATTTATGCTTTAACTATTTTGTTTGTACCGCATGATTGGGCTGGACTCCAAACGCCTTTTACCCTTAATCTAGCTCAGTATAGAGCACATACTGAAATAAGTGTAGGAATACCTTCCCTCCTATAAAGCAATTCATGAGCAATCAAAGAGGAGGAAAAGGGCAGAGTGCATTAACAAACTCTCTGAACCAAAACTAAATAAACTATTGTAGAGGGGGAAAAGGGCAGAGTGCATTAACAAACTCTCTGAACCAGAACAAAATAAACTATTGTATCAATTAGAAACATGTGAAGAGCAAAGGCACTGGTTAGTGTCCAAGATCACAACACTAAAGAAGTTTCTGTCTCACTTGGAACCAATTGTAGACCTTCCAAGTCACCATTTCAACTTCTAAATTACTAAGCCAATGAAGCAGATGAGAACTCTCCCAGGTTGTGAAGTGTCAGCCTTTCCTCATATATAACTGAGGCACACCAACAAACTAGAAAAACAGAGGAGTTTTGCATTTATATTTTTATATTAAAACTATATTTGTTTTATAGCTACTTCTGTTTTTTTTTTCTTTTTCTTTTTTTTTACCAAGTATGTGTGTTTGTCTGTCAACCCTTTTTTACCCATAACCTAGGCTGGCCCCTGAGCAAATATGGAATACCTTTTTCCCCAGCAATATATATCATATAGCAGTTCTCAACTGCTTCAAAGGATTAATGGTAAGGCAACAACAGTAATACGGAGAGCCTACACTTGATTCCTACATGAAGTACACCCTACTTTAGTGTTGCACTTCTAGACTTTGATTAACGTATGGCCTCCAAAAGATTCTAATTGATAGATTGATAGATATTTATCTTAGTTCTGGCTAAGGAACCATGTCATCGAAAAAATGCTTTCGTTAAAGTATGTTAAAAAAACAAAACAAAATCTACTTGAATGCACCCCCCACACCCCTACTTTAATATTCTCACTCCGAGGTCGCACTACAGTGGGGAAAAGGGAATTTTTCCTTACCGCACTGTAATATGACCGGAACAACAAGTATACTTACGTGCAAGTGCTGCTTCGATGAACAGCACTTTCGCACAAGTATGCTCACCAGATTGGGATTCGGTGAAAGATGCAGTTGAGCATCTGTATGAATCATATGTGTGTGTGTGTGTGTGTGTGTGTGTGTGTGTGTGTGTGTGTGTGTGTATATATATATATATATATATATATATATATACACACACACACACACACATATATATATATATATATATATATATATATATATATATATATATAAATCCAAAAAAGAAGAAAGAAACAAAGACCAACAGGAGAGCTCTTCGTATGAACAAAGCACAAAATCCAATGAAAAGCAACACATATACTATGGCCAGGGCAGACGAACTCTTCACTCACAAATAACGATACTTCAAAAATGCTCAGCTATGGCTTCACTTATATAAAGTATTTATTGAACATAAAAACAATTAAGAAGATGATAAAAACAATTCTGGTGGAGCAATAACTGGATAAGCGCTTTTGGGTTTCGTCAACATCCGGAATGTTACATACAAAGTTAAACATAAATTCAATTGTCAATCAAAAGGAGTTCTTTATTTAGCTCAGTGCCAATTATGTTCTGCCTTTTATATTGGTAAAACAGATAGAAAATTACGTGAACGTGTTTATGAGCATCTATATGCTATCAGGAAAAACAAATCAGACAACGCATTAGCCAAACACATTATAGATAATTCTAATCATTCATTCTTATTCAGAGCAGTTGACACAATAGTAACAGATGGGCGAGATGGCCCCGATCAGGTATTACTTGAAGTCCAGGAATTGTACTGGCAACTTCGTTGTAACGTCAGTATACCACCAGGTTTAAATGAGATTTGTTCCTTGTACCCTATCTTGAAGTTAAGAAGTTTGCGTAGATGAAATTCTTTACATATTGTGTGTATAAAGATACAGAATTTATTATATACATCTTTTAGTTGTTGTATTATTCTCATTTACCATTTGTCAGCACACATATCCTGTGAGACAAGTTTCTTGTGTTATTCATGTTCAGATTCATTTGCTCGCTATATATACATTTTTTGTATAATCACATTAAGATAATATAGACACGTTTTATTTATAAGTTTTAACATGCAATATTTTATCTATTTATTATCTTATTTACTATTTTTTATTTTTTATGGCTGGCCACTAGGTTTACTAGATATGTGTCTTCCATGTCTTGATTAATCCTTAGTAATTTTTGTGAATTTATTGGCAGTGTCAATACACATTTCATTCATTTGCTTTATCAACATGACCTTGTTTCAAAATGGTTTGACCATTGTTTACTGTTGCTGGGTTACGGCGACCAAATTTTTGGCACCAAATTAACTATTTAAATAGTTTTAATACTTTAATAAGATACACCACCAAACGCTTCCAGCCCAAAAAGCAGCCAAATATGAGACACCAACAAGTTGTATTAGCGCTTTCATTCACATTTAATGCTGAGTGAACTTCTTCAGAAACAACTTGCACATCCTTACAACTCTAATAAATACATTTGTCAATCAAAATTTGCATAATAAATTAATTAATTGAGTTAATTATTTAAATAAATTGGTTATTTAAAGACATATACTAAATAACCCAAAGAGTAATACTGATGAATCCATGTCAAAATCAAAATCAAAATAATTAAAAAAATCAGTAAATAAGAAAACTGTGTATATATATATATATATATATATATATATATATATATATATATATATATATATATATATATATATATTCAAATATTAAAACATATTTATGTAAAAAATAATTAATAAACTTGAATTTGATAAAAATTGCAAATGTTTTAACTATCTATTTTCTAAAAAACATTTTAAATTTATCACTTCATTTAGACCAGGGGCATTATCCGCCCCTAAAAAGAATTGCCAGAAGGACTCTTTGCATTCTAGCACAGATTTTATGTTACCATTAAATACAGTGTTTGGCACATTGTCCATAACAGAAAATGTAAACTTTTTAAACACACTACAAATGGCTGAATGTCTAGCCAGTGCATTGTTAAGATCCTTCTTCTTGATAGCTAACAAATGCTCACGGATTCTAACCTTAAGTTCAATGGTTGTCATACCTACATAGTAGCTATGACATGTCTGACACTGAGCTACATAGACTACCATCGAACTTTGGCATGTAAAGAATTCTTTAGACCAATGTGTATAGGATAAATGTGGAAAGTGTATTGATGAAGAATTACTAATATGTCTACACTGTTTACATGTGTGACATGAATAAGTTCCTTTGGTTTTATAATTCTTTTTTTGTCCAAAACATGCCTGTCTTTAGCTTCCAAAATAGTTTTTAGATTAACAACCCTCTTGAAAGTAAAATGAGGCTTTCTACCTATAGCATTTGTCAGTTCCTGATTACCTAATATTATTTTCCAATTCTCTAAAATTATATCTTTAATAATCCACATTTCATTACATATAGGTAAAATGAAAGCGTTTACGAACTCTTTTTCATTGTTGTGTTCTGCATCATCAGAATAATTAGGTCTGATCAAAACTAATCCTGAGTTCAAAATAGGTCCTATTGTAGTGTTTCGAAGTTGGGAAACTTCTCTTACAATGGACAACAGCCATGATTCCTGATATCCCCTATGCATAAAGAAATTTCTCAAAACTATCATTTCATTTTGAAAAACTTCAGTGTTGGAAGTCAATCTACTCAACCTAATGTATTGACCTTTTATTACTCCTTTTTTCATGTGATGAGGATGTAAACTGTTTTGATGTAAATATTGATTCGTGAAAGTTGATTTCCTGTATATTTTGCTTGAAAAACTCTGTGTATTGAAATCATAGGTTAAAGACAAATCCAAAAAGGAAATGGTGTTACCAAATGCTCCAATAGTAAATTTCAGAAAACAAGTACTATTGTTTAAGTAAGAAACAAAATGTTCAAATTCTTCAAGTGTACCATGCCATAAAAAAAACAAATCATCAATGTAACGGGTGTAAAAAACAATTCTATTAGAGAATGCACTGTTGTCTACAAACCTAGTCTCCCACTGAGACATCACTAGGTTTGCATATGCTGGAGCTACACGTGCACCCATTGCTACACCAGCGATTTGTTGATAAAAAATATTATTAAATGTGAAAAAATTGTTGTCTAAAATTAGTTCCATAAGCATACAGATGGTATTAATTTTTGTCCCATCAAAGTCAGTATTTTTGACAAGATATTCTCTTAAATATTCAATACCAGTAATGTTATCTATACACGTATATAGTGACTGTACATCTAAAGTGGCCATGACCAGATTAGAAACTGGCAACTTTAGTTCCTTCAGCTTTTCTAATAGATGCCATGAGTCCTTCAAATAATACTTAGAAGCTTGTACAACTGGATTTAGAATATAATCTAGCCAAATTGAAATGTTCTCAGTTTTATATTTGGCTGCTGATATTATAGGCCTGAAAGGAGGGTTTAATAAGTCTTTTTGAAGTTTCGGTATACCGAACATGTTTCCCATTTTTGGAAACTCTATTTGTAAAAAATTGTAGATGTTATAGTCAATTTCTCCTTGACTAAAAATATCAAATAGACTTATATCTAGTTTAGAAAAACTGTTCCGAATGTGTAGACTGTCAACTACCTGGTATGTATTGCCATCTTTCAACAGGTTCTCCATAGAATTGATGTAATGGGTATTGTCCATGATGACAATTTTACCCCCTTTATCTGCCTTCATAACTCTAACTTCTTTGTTAGTTCTGAGCTCTTCTAAGGCCAAAGATTCAGACTCACTTAGATTGTGATGGTAATGAACAGGATTTATTTTCCTTATAGCTTTCTCACTTAGATTTTGAAATACTTGTAGTGTGTTAATAAGTGGAGGGTTGTATGTACTAGCCTTTTTAGGGCCTTGATGTACATCAGTACAATTTAAATCCTTCATAATGTATCTCAAATTGAGCTTCCTAAGGGTGAGTCTAAAATCTATGATTGTTCTAGCCTTATTAATGTTGTTAGAAGGAATATAGGAAAATCCTTTCTTCAATAAATTGTATGTATCTTCAGAAAAAAGAAAGTTTGACAAATTGTGTATTTGTATTTCAAACTCATCACCAGAATTACAGTTTACCATCTCTTTTTGTTTCTCAACCTCCCCTTTGGTCTGTTCTGCGCAACTTTGGACCAAGTGGGACCCCTTTTGTTTCCCTGCTTGTCCACTAAAAAAGGTCCACCATGGGAAGTACCCTCACTTTGGTTGTCAGTATTCCTATTATTGTTACTATTATTGTCATTAGCAGAGGCTGCACTAGTATCCTGATCTATCACTTCCAAAATGTCTGTGATGTTAACATCAGTGTCAGCTACAACTGCTAAAGAATCAGTGACATCCACTTGTACACAGCCATTATTTGAGTTAGTGTCATTTCTACGTGTATTTCTTTTAACATTTTTATCACCAAGTATTTTGTTCTTATTAGTATTAAAAGACTCCTTGTTGTTGTTAAAAGACTTAGCATCTAAAACATATGCTGTTTGGTTAGTATATGCAGTAACATCTCGTATTAATTTCTTTTGTTTTCTGCTAACAATGGTTGCTTTGTGTCTATCTGCTCTTGCCGTAATACCGGCATACATACCAGAGAGCAAAGAAAAACAAGAAAAGTTCTTAACTTTTTCATCTAGTTCAGAAAGCTTATTCTTTACTGTTTCAAGTTGAATTTTGTAATGCTTAATCAAAATAGTCAACATTTCCACACCAAAGTCATTGAATAGATCCAAAAGTTCAATAAAAAGAGTGTCGTCGTAAGTAACTGAGTTCGGAAACTTGTTGAACCGAAGTCCTTGAGGGACACATTTCCTTTTTACACATTCCGATAGATACGAGATTTCAATGTCTAAAGTAACATGACGTAACACAAGTTTTTCAAGCTCATAAATACAAGCCCTACAATTCTTCTGATTATTGAATTCAGTGTCAGTAACAGTACTTACTGCTTCTTTGTCCTCGATTGCTTTAACATTCAAAAACGGATTCTCCGTTTCTCTAGATAAATAATCCACCACACTATTCGGACCTACGAAAGGGACTACATTCGGTTCGCCTCCACTTCCGTCATCCTGTGTGCTGGCCAAAATGTTCCGGTTGACACATTGGTTGCGATCGATAGTAAGCGGATTGCTTACTTTAGCAGTACTATCAATTCCTTTTTTAATTGCAGAAACAATAACATTCGAAAGTTGCTCCTGAAACTGGATGAAGCCTTCAGGCACCGGATGAGTGGATAACTCCAATAAGGTGTCTTGTGACATACTCAAGGCTTAAATTGGACCAAGAAGCGAAGGAAACAAAAACGCAAATATACTTGTAGAACCAAACAAAATAAGATACACCACCAAACGCTTCCAGCCCAAAAAGCAGCCAAATATGAGACACCAACAAGTTGTATTAGTGCTTTCATTCACATTTAATGCTGAGTGAACTTCTTCAGAAACAACTTGCACATCCTTACAACTCTAATAAATACATTTGTCAATCAAAATTTTCATAATAAATTAATTAATTGAGTTAATTATTTAAATAAATTGGTTATTTAAAGACATATATTAAATATCCCAAAGAATAATATTGATGAATCCATGTCAAAAATCAAAATCAAAATAATTTAAAAATCAGTAAATAAGAAAACTGTGTATATATATATATATATATTCAAATATTAAAACATATTTATGTAAAAAACAATTAATAAACTTGAATTTGATAAAAATTGTAAATGTTTTAACTATCTATTTTCTAAAAAACATTTTAAATTTATCACTTCATTTAGACCAGGGGCATTATCCGCCCCTAAAAAGAATTGCCAGAAGGACTCTTTGCATTCTAGCACAGATTTTATGTTACCATTAAATACAGTGTTTGGCACATTGTCCATAACAGAAAATGTAAACTTTTTAAACACACTACAAATGGCTGAATGTCTAGCTAGTGCATTGTTAAGATCCTTCTTCTTGATAGCTAACAAATGCTCACGGATTCTAACCTTAAGTTCTCTGGTTGTCATACCTACATAGTAGCTATGACATGTCTGACACTGAGCTACATAGAATACCATCGAACTTTGGCATGTAAAGAATTCTTTAGACCAATGTGTATAGGATAAATGTGGAAAGTGTATTGATGAAGAATTACTAATATGTCTACACTGTTTACATGTGTGACATGAATAAGTTCCTTTGGTTTTTATAATTCTTTTTTTTGTCCAAAACATGCCTGTCTTTAGCTTCCAAAATAGTTTTAGATTAACAACCCTCTTGAAAGTAAAATGAGGCTTTCTACCTATAGCATTTGTCAGTTCCTGATTACCTAATATTATTTTCCAATTCTCTAAAATTATATCTTTAATAATCCACATTTCATTACATATAGGTAAAATGAAAGCGTTTACGAACTCTTTTTCATTGTTGTGTTCTGCATCATCAGAATAATTAGGTCTGATCAAAACTAATCCTGAGTTCAAAATAGGTCCTATTGTAGTGTTTCGAAGTTGGGAAACTTCTCTTACAATGGACAACAGCCATGATTCCTGATATCCCCTATGCATAAAGAAATTTCTCAAAACTATCATTTCATTTTGAAAAACTTCAGTGTTGGAAGTCAATCTACTCAACCTAATGTATTGACCTTTTATTACTCCTTTTTTCATGTGATGAGGATGTAAACTGTTTTGATGTAAATATTGATTCGTGAAAGTTGATTTCCTGTATATTTTGCTTGAAAAACTCTGTGTATTGAAATCATAGGTTAAAGACAAATCCAAAAAGGAAATGCTGTTACCAAATGCTCCAATAGTAAATTTCAGAAAACAAGTACTATTGTTTAAGTAAGAAACAAAATGTTCAAATTCTTCAAGTGTACCATGCCATAAAAAAAACAAATCATCAATGTAACGGGTGTAAAAAACAATTCTATTAGAGAATGCACTGTTGTCTACAAACCTAGTCTCCCACTGAGACATCACTAGGTTTGCATATGCTGGAGCTACACGTGCACCCATTGCTACACCAGCGATTTGTTGATAAAAAATATTATTAAATGTGAAAAAATTGTTGTCTAAAATTAGTTCCATAAGCATACAGATGGTATTAATTTTTGTCCCATCAAAGTCAGTATTTTTGACAAGATATTCTCTTAAATATTCAATACCAGTAATGTTATCTATACACGTATATAGTGACTGTACATCTAAAGTGGCCATGACCAGATTAGAAACTGGCAACTTTAGTTCCTTCAGCTTTTCTAATAGATGAAATGAGTCCTTCAAATAATACTTAGAAGCTTGTACAACTGGATTTAGAATATAATCTAGCCAAATTGAAATGTTCTCAGTTTTATATTTGGCTGCTGATATTATAGGCCTGAAAGGAGGGTTTAATAAGTCTTTTTGAAGTTTCGGTATACCGAACATGTTTCCCATTTTTGGAAACTCTATTTGTAAAAAATTGTAGATGTTATAGTCAATTTCTCCTTGACTAAAAATATCAAATAGACTTATATCTAGTTTAGAAAAACTGTTCCGAATGTGTAGACTGTCAACTACCTGGTATGTATTGCCATCTTTCAACAGGTTCTCCATAGAATTGATGTAATGGGTATTGTCCATGATGACAATTTTACCCCTTTATCTGCCTTCATAACTCTAACTTCTTTGTTAGTTCTGAGCTCTTCTAAGGCCAAAGATTCAGACTCACTTAGATTGTGATGGTAATGAACAGGATTTATTTTCCTTATAGCTTTCTCACTTAGATTTTGAAATACTTGTAGTGTGTTAATAAGTGGAGGGTTGTATGTACTAGCCTTTTTAGGGCCTTGATGTACATCAGTACAATTTAAATCCTTCATAATGTATCTCAAATTGAGCTTCCTAAGGGTGAGTCTAAAATCTATGATTGTTCTAGCCTTATTAATGTTGTTAGAAGGAATATAGGAAAATCCTTTCTTCAATAAATTGTATGTATCTTCAGAAAAAAGAAAGTTTGACAAATTGTGTATTTGTATTTCAAACTCATCACCAGAATTACAGTTTACCATCTCTTTTTGTTTCTCAACCTCCCCTTTGGTCTGTTCTGCACAACTTTGGACCAAGTGGGACCCCTTTTGTTTCCCTGCTTGTCCACTAAAAAAGGTCCACCATGGGAAGTACCCTCACTTTGGTTGTCAGTATTCCTATTATTGTTACTATTATTGTCATTAGCAGAGGCTGCACTAGTATCCTGATCTATCACTTCCAAAATGTCTGTGATGTTAACATCAGTGTCAGCTACAACTGCTAAAGAATCAGTGACATCCACTTGTACACAGCCATTATTTGAGTTAGTGTCATTTCTACGTGTATTTCTTTTAACATTTTTATCACCAAGTATTTTGTTCTTATTAGTATTAAAATACTCCTTGTTGTTGTTAAAAGACTTAGCATCTAAAACATATGCTGTTTGGTTAGTATATGCAGTAACATCTCGTATTAATTTCTTTTGTTTTCTGCTAACAATGGTTGCTTTGTGTCTATCTGCTCTTGCCGTAATACCGGCATACATACCAGAGAGCAAAGAAAAACAAGAAAAGTTCTTAACTTTTTCATCTAGTTCAGAAAGCTTATTCTTTACTGTTTCAAGTTGAATTTTGTAATGCTTAATCAAAATAGTCAACATTTCCACACCAAAGTCATTGAATAGATCCAAAAGTTCAATAAAAAGAGTGTCGTCGTAAGTAACTGAGTTCGGAAACTTGTTGAACCGAAGTCCTTGAGGGACACATTTCCTTTTTACACATTCCGATAGATACGAGATTTCAATGTCTAAAGTAACATGACGTAACACAAGTTTTTCAAGCTCATAAATACAAGCCCTACAATTCTTCTGATTATTGAATTCAGTGTCAGTAACAGTACTTACTGCTTTTTTGTCCTCGATTGCTTTAACATTCAAAAACGGATTCTCCGTTTCTCTAGATAAATAATCCACCACACTATTCGGACCTACGAAAGGGACTACATTCGGTTCGCCTCCACTTCCGTCATCCTGTGTGCTGGCCAAAATGTTCCGGTTGACACATTGGTTGCGATCGATAGTAAGCTGATTGCTTACTTTAGCAGTACTATCAAATCCTTTTTTAATTGCAGAAACAATAACATTCGAAAGTTGCTCCTGAAACTGGATGAAGCCTTCAGGCACCGGATGAGTGGATAACTCCAATAAGGTGTCTTGTGACATACTCAAGGCTTAAATTGGACCAAGAAGCGAAGGAAACAAAAATGCAAATATACTTGTAGAACCAAACAAAATAAGATACACCACCAAATGCTTCCAGCCCAAAAAGCAGCCAAATATGAGACACCAACAAGTTGTATTAGCGCTTTCATTCACATTTAATGCTGAGTGAACTTCTTCAGAAACAACTTGCACATCCTTACAACTCTAATAAATACATTTGTCAATCAAAATTTGCATAATAAATTAATTAATTGAGTTAATTATTTAAATAAATTGGTTATTTAAAGACATATACTAAATATCCCAAAGAATAATACTGATGAATCCATGTCAAAATCAAAATCAAAATAATTTAAAAATCAGTAAATAAGAAAACTGTGTATATATATATATATTCAAATATTAAAACATATTTATGTAAAAAATAATTAATAAACTTGAATTTGATAAAAATTATAAATGTTTTAACTATCTATTTTCTAAAAAACATTTTAAATGTATCACTTTATTTAGACCAGGGGCATTATCCGCCCCTAAAAAGAATTGCCAGAAGGACTCTTTGCATTCTAGCACAGATTTTATGTTACCATTAAATACAGTGTTTGGCACATTGTCCATAACAGAAAATGTAAACTTTTTAAACACACTACAAATGGCTGAATGTCTAGCTAGTGCATTGTTAAGATCCTTCTTCTTGATAGCTAACAAATGCTCACGGATTCTAACCTTAAGTTCAATGGTTGTCATACCTACATAGTAGCTATGACATGTCTGACACTGAGCTACATAGACTACCATCGAACTTTGGCATGTAAAGAATTCTTTAGACCAATGTGTATAGGATAAATGTGGAAAGTGTATTGATGAAGAATTACTAATATGTCTACACTGTTTACATGTGTGACATGAATAAGTTCCTTTGGTTTTTATAATTCTTTTTTTGTCCAAAACATGCCTGTCTTTAGCTTCCAAAATAGTTTTTAGATTAACAACCCTCTTGAAAGTAAAATGAGGCTTTCTACCTATAGCATTTGTCAGTTCCTGATTACCTAATATTATTTTCCAATTCTCTAAAATTATATCTTTAATAATCCACATTTCATTACATATAGGTAAAATGAAAGCGTTTACGAACTCTTTTTCATTGTTGTGTTCTGCATCATCAGAATAATTAGGTCTGATCAAAACTAATCCTGAGTTCAAAATAGGTCCTATTGTAGTGTTTCGAAGTTGGGAAACTTCTCTTTCAATGGACAACAGCCATGATTCCTGATATCCCCTATGCATAAAGAAATTTCTCAAAACTATCATTTCATTTTGAAAAACTTCAGTGTTGGAAGTCAATCTACTCAACCTAATGTATTGACCTTTTATTACTCCTTTTTTCATGTGATGAGGATGTAAACTGTTTTGATGTAAATATTGATTCGTGAAAGTTGATTTCCTGTATATTTTGCTTGAAAAACTCTGTGTATTGAAATCATAGGTTAAAGACAAATCCAAAAAGGAAATGCTGTTACCAAATGCTCCAATAGTAAATTTCAGAAAACAAGTACTATTGTTTAAGTAAGAAACAAAATGTTCAAATTCTTCAAGTGTACCATGCCATAAAAAAAACAAATCATCAATGTAACGGGTGTAAAAAACAATTCTATTAGAGAATGCACTGTTGTCTACAAACCTAGTCTCCCACTGAGACATCACTAGGTTTGCATATGCTGGAGCTACACGTACACCCATTGCTACACCAGCGATTTGTTGATAAAAAATATTATTAAATGTGAAAAAATTGTTGTCTAAAATTAGTTCCATAAGCATACAGATGGTATTAATTTTTGTCCCATCAAAGTCAGTATTTTTGACAAGATATTCTCTTAAATATTCAATACCAGTAATGTTATCTATACACGTATATAGTGACTGTACATCTAAAGTGGCCATGACCAGATTAGAAACTGGCAACTTTAGTTCCTTCAGCTTTTCTAATAGATGCCATGAGTCCTTCAAATAATACTTAGAAGCTTGTACAACTGGATTTTAATACTTTGCTCTTGTTTGTCTGAAGAAGTCCCACAACATAGTGGGACAAAAAGCACTTAACCTAATGTAATGTAATAAAGTTCTTTTTTAACTTATTTTCGGCTTTGCGGTCTTCCGTGCAGATTTACTCTTGGATTTGAAGTATTTACTGCCTATATTTGTACTTGGATATTGTTCGGTTTGGGTCTGCAGTCCACTACTTTGTGTTTCTTCAGTTTGTTGTTTATTTGTTCGCTGGACTCTCATAATGACGGTTTGGTACCCAGGGCAGCATATTTAATTAAAGTCTCAGTTTTTATGGTTTTGAGCATAGCTCCACCCTTTTCTAGTTGGCCACACCCCTTCATATTGGCCCCACCCATTCAACTGTCTCCTGCAGCCCCCCCCCCCTTTTGATTTGAAGTCACCAGCTGCCACTGATTTATTTGCTTTGGTTTTCAGGAAAAGTCTGAAAGGGCAGAAATCCCTTTTCATCTGAGGTCTAGGGAGAAAAATCTCCAGAAAACACACACAAAGAGAAGATAAAACATGAAAGCAAACACATTTATTCAAGTTAATAATTAAATAAACAAGGAATAAAGAACAATGTTACAAGCTGCAGCATTTAAAAACATTCCACGAGTAGTAGTTATGTTTATAGTTATTGATTAAAAAGTAACAGCACATACAAGTTGCAAAATAAATAAATAAATAAATAAAGGGTTAGATAACAGTAGTTCTGTTGACTATAGGCAGGATTCACGAAGGCTTGCACGGAGTGTAAGAGAAGTGTAACACTCCATGCAAGCCTCGAGATCCAGGAACAGCCCTAAACTCCGTGTAAGAGACCAGCTAAAACGTCTCTTACACGGACTGGGCGTGGACATGCTAAATACCTCACTTGCAGCTGAAAGGTATACAAATGAGGTATATTAGCGATCCATGAAGCAGAAACCAGCCCTTGTAAGAGACATTTTAGCTGCAGAAATGTACTCAGTTGACAACTGAGTACGTTTCTGCAAAATCCACAACGGAGCCATGTCAGCTCCAAATAAAGGGTGCATATGTGTCAGGCAGCATGCCAATGGACAAATATGTGGCCATTGGCAAGGTAACCTGATGCAAAAATAATAAAAATATAATTTTTTTTCGGTGATCGCCGATGTTTAAACCCAGCGCAGCCCCGCGCAAACAGGCTGCGCTGAATAAAACATAAAAATGAAGATTATAAACCCACAAATGTGGGTTTTATGCAATACATGGAATGACAATGCAGGGACCAGCAGACCAAAAACAACATGGCCACTGTGTAGTGGTTGCTAAGGGGGGAAGCTGAGTGTAAGACATGTAACTAAGCATTAGTAGGCAATCTCATGTAAATGAGGGTTAGGATACTGAATCTCACAGTCACATAGCAAATGAGCACAGTCTGAGTAGTGTAAGAGATACATAAGGGGGAGGAATAGAGTAGCAGATAGGTGACATCACAGGGGGGAATGGTAGAAAGAAATGCAGTTCATTGGAGGTCAGTGTAACATGACAGATGACAGACACAGATCAGGGAAAGAGGAGTGCCACAA
Source organism: Protopterus annectens (assembly GCF_019279795.1). Taxonomy (NCBI): domain Eukaryota; kingdom Metazoa; phylum Chordata; order Ceratodontiformes; family Protopteridae; genus Protopterus; species Protopterus annectens. Next base: position 428,717,185 of record NC_056731.1, on the reverse strand, counting down.
GATAAGTCTGGGAAAGTCAAGAAATGGAAGGTGTACACTGTTACTTACACTAAAGTTTCTTGCTGGGCGTGCATGCGCACATGTGCACGCCATGAAGCGTGAGTAGGGCAGGGAGCGCGCGTGTAAGGCAGACTGAGCATGTGGGAGTGTGTTGGTAGATGTTTAACACTGTTTGCGCTGGTGTGCGCATGTGTAGGGCAGACTGAGCATGTAGGAGCCTGTTGGCAGACTGGTAACACTGTTTGCGCTGGTGTGCGCGCGTTTTAACCCGAATAAGACGATTGTAAACTGTGTAAGCATGTGTGCACGCATGTAAGCCACTGTGAGCGCGTTTCTGCTGGTATGCACGCTGCTCCCCCCTGAGGAAACAGAAAGGAAAAAGGAAGCAACAGAATTAGTAGGAAGCTAGCAGGGAATACTGCTGGAGCTAGCAGGTGAAAACAATTAGAAGCAGGCAATTACACAGGCAGAATAGTAGCCCAGCCCAGCACTTAAAACTCTGCAAACAGTAGTGCAGGATGTTTCTCTCAAGAGACACTGCAAGACAGGAGTAAGCTAATAGAAGTGAAAACTGAAAAAGCTTCACTCAGAGCAGAAATGTTAGGGGCTGCCATAGCTGTCATAATGAGACATAGGCGACTTGCTGAGGGTGGTGACAATGCAGATGGTGCCAGACAACCCACAGTGAGGAGACGGAGAAGAGTGTACAGGCCCAGAGCAACTACCACAGGTTAAATGAGCTGGAGATAGTAGAGCGCTATAGAGTGGACAGAGACTTCCTGCAGCAAATAGTTGAGCTGTGCAGGCCACACCTCACACACAGAACCAACAGAGGGGAACCCATCCCAGTGGAAACCAAGGTATGTGTTGGCCTAAGAATACTAGCAACAGGTACCTTCCAGAGACTGGTGATATGATGGAGATATCACAGGCATCAGCCTCCAGGGTATTGCACCAGTTCCTGGATGCCATGTCAGCACATGTCAGTGATCATGTATATTTCCCCAATGCCCGTGAGGTATTGGCCAGCAATATGCGTCTCTTTCAGCAAATAGCGGAATACCTTGAGGTAGTGGGTTCAATAGACTGCACGCACATACGCATCAAAGCACCAGCCGGTGAGCAGGGTAGGGCCTACATAAACCGCAAGGGCTTCCACTCCATCAACTGCCAGGTTGTGTGTGATGCCCAGGGCATAATAATGAATGTGTGTGCTGGCTGCCCTGGGAGTTACCATGATTCCCACATCTGGCATTTGATGCAGCTGTACCAGATATTTGCCAGTGGGAACATCCCACACGGACACATAGTGGGGGATGCAGGTTATGCACTGGAGCCGTGGCTGATGACACCCATCAGAAACGCACACACACCTGAACAGGAACGCCATAATGAGGCACATGCACAAACACGTAATGTAATAGAGCGTGTGTTTGGGCTGCTCAAGTCACTGTTCCGGTGTCTGGACACATCTGGTGGAGTATTGCAGTACACACCAACTACATGTACCCAAATTGTCATGGTATGTGCTATGCTACATAATATGATCTTGTGAAAACAGCTGCAGCAGGACCAGCATAGGGCTGGGCCAAACAGCCCCCCACCATTGCCAAGGCCATCACAGGCAGAGCATGACTCGGAGGAAGAACAACCTGAGCCTGCCCCAGTAGGCAGAAGGTGGCATGCCCAGTATGCCCTGGCCTTGGCAAAGAGGCAAAACATAGCACATACACTGGCTCAGTAGGAACCCTGGGAATGATACCCCCTCTGACTCACTCAAATAATAACAGGGATGCCTAAAATGACATGACCTGCTCACAAACATGTACAGGGAGTGTAATATGTGCATCCGACAGAGGCAGCCCTGCAGCACTACCTGAGGCATGAATGCCATGTGTTAAGTAATGTAACACCATGTACTATATGCACACCTGAGGACCCTGACTAACATCCACCCTCACCAAGCATGAAGCCACAAAATGACGATGGGATGATAAATAGCAATAACTGGCTGAAGTAATGCAGTTAGTCAAAGGGGAGCCAATGTGTTCCAGCCTGGGAAGACATGCGGAGCATGACATGATGCACCACCTGCTAGGGGTGGCGTGCACCTATCAGTCCAGGCCCCATGGATACTGGCAAAGGCTGGCAGTACCCAAAGCATGCCCTGAATAGGTAAGTCTCAAAACACAAACCCACCTTCATAGGTACCACAAGGGATAGGAACCTAGATGTAATGCTACCCAATGCCAGAAGTCTAAACAGCAAGATGTGTGCAGTGTAAACGCACACAGTATGGAGAATGTAGATATCAGTCCTGTAATAGAAAACTGGGTCAAGACTCACATCAGCACCCTAACACTACCAGGTCACACCTCATACTGTGCTGTACAGCCGCAAAACATGGAACAAGCTACAAAAGGAGGGTGACTAGCAATAAATGTCAAGGATAACCACACCCCCATGTTGGTACCACAACAAGAAGCAGCATGGAATAGCCATGGTCAAATACCAATGGCTAAAACTTCCTTCCAGTATATAGCCTGCTGCAGACTACTGTTCTAACACCAGGAACTGCACTTGGCCTATGTTGGAATACATGAATATATCAAGCCCTCTAAACCACATTATATTGGGTGACTGAAAATACCCAAACATAGACTGGGAGCATTATTCTAGCTCCAACACTGTAGGACAAACGTTCCTAGAATCCATAAACCAAAATGCCCAGGAACAATGTACCACTCCCACAAGAGGGGTAAGCATACTGGATGTGATAATCAGCAACATGGGTACTGGATGGCAAGATGAGAAGTGTATCCCTCACTGGTAAGACCAGACCATAGAGTAATCACACTGGATATACACATCCCGACCCCAGTCCCTGGCCAGAATACTACAGTGAAAAACATGTGTAAAGCATAGGTTGCACCCCTCCAAACCGATGTGGAATCCATGAAAGGCCCTGTGCAAGTGCAGAATATGGGACACACCGCAGAACATGTTATACAGGCATTCCATGAACACAGCCAGGAATGCTTGGAATATGTAATCACAAATAACAACAAGACACAATTCCATAAACGCAGGCATCTGGCATGCTGGACTCCAGCCATTACCAAACCATGCAAGAGAATGAAGAAGCTACCACATGACAGAGCAAACATAAAAAGGGAAGTAATCACTGATCAGTAGTATGGCAATAACATATGTCCACACATACAATCCACTAAGGCCAGCCACAACAAGTAGAATCTGTGAATCCAGAGGCAATGTGACACCTGTCCCAAGTACATAGACAACCACAACTCACCCCAATAAATACAAATATATGTGATAGATGCAACCATGTATCCAAACCGGAGGCTGAGCTCCCCCAACTCAGTACTGTCAAAACTAGTCAGGAGGAGAAGGTAACCACATACACCACAAACCCAGTCCCACATAGACCTACCACAACTGTAAACCAAACACATAAACACAGAAAAACATTCACGGAGGCCCTAATTACAAAAACACCACACCAACAGAAGCCTCCAAAGCAGATCCCAAGCAACCACAACTTCCAAACATAGCACATGCAACACATAGTACACAAAGCTGGTGTGCCAAACAGTCACAGGCCAGAAGGAGAAACAACATGCCTGATAGAGTTGTAATAGGTGTCTGTATAGGCAGACACACTGCTGTCCTACTCACCAGACTGAGCAAGGGAAAGGGTACAGTAAGCTGCCTGTAGTCTGCCACAATATGCCACATAACACAAGTACGCAGGTCACCCCAAAGCAAGCAGAAATATGATGAACTCAATCTCCATGCTGGTGTGAATGACCTCAGATGTACCTCCCTGGACTACATGAAAAGAGACATCGATGAGCTCTCTGAGTATGTACCCCAGGCTGGTATGACACTGGCCGTGTGCAGCATCCAACCATCACCAAGAATGATGCCACAGTACAAACACAGACTGATCATCTTTAACAGGTGGCACAGTTACAGCTGTCAGTCCAAGAGGGTCTAATGTCAATCTGCTTGAGATGTCATGCATGACAAGCCATGCTGCTGTTCCAGGGATGGCTTGCACCTGTTACCCCTGTGAGTCTGGATACTGGATAAGGACTTTGCCACCTCCATAGAGCCGTATGTAGGCAAAGCCAAAAAGACTACCCACCACCCTAGAAAACATAAGTGGTAAGAAACATAAGGGTAATGCTGACCAATGCCAGATGTGTAAACTGCAATATGCATGCCCCTGAGGCACTTCCCAGTATGGAGAACATCGATGTCTGTGCAGTGACAGAAGCCTGCTGCAAGCCTAGTGATAGCACACCAGCACTACCAGGTTATACCACATATCATGCGTTATGGCTCCAACACCTGGACCAAAACATAAAAGGAGGGGGAGTATCCATATGCAGCACAGACACATATACGGCCAGGTAACTGACAATGCACAAAGCAGTGGAGACCACCCATGTGCACCTAAGTGTAGTCAAAACTGCTGTACAGTCTGTAGCATGCAACAGACCACACTCTCACACACAAGAACTCCACCCAGACATCCTGAAGACACTGGACAGTATGAATGTCCCACCAAATACCAGACAAGGTACTCACAAATTACCACATAGGTGGTAAACCATTATGTATGCAAGGAGTAATCAGGGACACAAGTCGACAGTAATCTGTCATGTGACACACACAATGCCAATGTGGCTAGGAAGATTGTCGATATTGGACACCGTATCATGAAAGGATTCACATCTACATCAACAGAGGTCACTGTGCCTCTGTACAGTTCCCCTATCACACCCATAATCTAGTACAATGTCTCATATGGGATGTACCGTACGTGACACCTGCAGTGGTTCGGAAGACCTCAAAGGTACCCCACCAAGAGGATAAAGGGTGTCAAATATATGTCATATGCTACCTGGCTGTAGACACCCCAGCTGAATGCAGTCACAGACAGCCTACAAAGAGGCATTGTATGTCTGTTGTACAAGGCCATGTCCAACACAGGAGTAATGGACATGCTCCACCACAGGAAATCAAAGCCATTGGAGCTGTGACAGTGACAGATGTCAGCCTCAACACATAATGAAATAGGATGTGCTGGAGGGACAGATACATAACCCAGAGGCTCCCCACACCCAGAAACAGGATCCCAATCCATGTTAGGCAGAGCCCCTCACTGACACCCCTCAACAGGAATATTGCCAAGTGGATGGAAGATCGTACATGTACATTGGGGGTCTTCACTGTGTCACGACCAGACAGAGGCACAGTAAAGAAAATCATAAATGGCCATAATAGTCACATAGCAAGGTGAAAAGACACACACACTCTGGCTTGGCTTACTAATGCCCTAGGGTAGATAGCCTAGTATGAACCCATGAACCTATGAAGATACAAATTGTACAGGACACTAAGGATAATCACAAGGCTTACTTAACTGATGGTAGAAACCATGATGGGAATCCACAGATATGCTCCGAATCACACAGATATTACAAACAACTTACCAAACACACACACATATTGCCAACATACGACCTGACAGGTGCAGTGCAACCCCCCCCCCCCAGAATGCAAAATATCTATCCCAGCAGATTGCTGGTCCTTTGACATTGCAGATGCTGAGGTAACAGCTATCATCTGCAAAGCAAAACACACAGCAGCAAAGGTATGTGATGGTGTCCTGGGCTGAGGCCAACATGGACTCCAAGAATAATGGAATGCCAAATCACACTACTGCCCAATGTCAGCCTTACCACAGGATATGTACCCAAAGAGCAGTGTACAACAACAGTGGTCCTTCACAACAAAGGTGTTGCCTGAATGGATACTGCAAACTACCACCCCAGGATCCTGACAAGCTTGGTCTGCACAGCTATGGAAAGGATCAGTATGTACCGCAGACATAAAGCTATCGTGGACCTACTGATACTGGACCCTACACAGTGTGGCTGTCATAACTGCAGATCCTGCCCCTAAACATGTTTGACCCATTTGAAGCAGTCATTAAGGACATTGATGAGGGCAATGTGGTCTACACAGCATAGCTGGACCGTGCATATGCTTCTAGACAATACCCTACAAGTTCAGTATGGATATGTTCACCAGCTTAAATATATACCCCTATCTCAGTAGAGGGGTTGCAAACCAGACCGAGGACAGAACTGACATGGTCTAAAAAACAACGATATATTTTTGGGAACCTTGTAACATTCCTTAAAAGTGGGCCCTTTTTTTAAAAAACCAAAAGGTTTTTAAAGGGGAAAACCCCTGGGGAAAAAACCTTTTTAAGTTTTCCTTTTTTTTTTTCCCCACCTTTTTCTTTTTTAATTTTTTAGGAGGGTTTTTAAAAATAAAAAAAAATAAAAAAAAAAAAAAAAAAAAATAAATAAAAAAAAAAAAAAAAAAAAAAAAAAAAAAAAAAAAAAAAAAAAAAAAAAAAAAAAAAAAAAAAAAAAAAAAAAAAAAAGAAAAAAAAAAAAAAAAAAAAAAAAAAAAAAAAAAAAAAAAAAAAAAAAAAAAAAAAAAAAAAAAAAAAAAAAAAAAAAAAAAAAAAAAAAAAAAAAAAAAAAAAAAAAAAAAAAAAAAAAAAAAAAAAAAAAAAAAAAAAAAAAAAAAAAAAAAAAAAAAAAAAAAAAAAAAAAAAAAAAAAAAAAAAAAAAAAAAAAAAAAAAAAAAAAAAAAAAAAAAAAAAAAAAAAAAAAAAAAAAAAAAAAAAAAAAAAAAAAAAAAAAAAAAAAAAAAAAAAAAAAAAAAAAAAAAAAAAAAAAAAAAAAAAAAAAAAAGGGGGGGGGGGGGGGGGGGGGGGGGGGGGGGGGGGGGGGGGGGGGGGGGGGGGGGGGGGGGGGGGGGGGGGGGGGGGGGGGGGGGGGGGGGGGGGGGGGGGGGGGGGGGGGGGGGGGGGGGGGGGGGGGGGGGGGGGGGGGGGGGGGGGGGGGGGGGGGGGGGGGGGGGGGGGGGGGGGGGGGGGGGGGGGGGGGGGGGGGGGGGGGGGGGGGGGGGGGGGGGGGGGGGGGGGGGGGGGGGGGGGGGGGGGGGGGGGGGGGGGGGGGGGGGGGGGGGGGGGGGGGGGGGGGGGGGGGGGGGGGGGGGGGGGGGGGGGGGGGGGGGTCCCCCTTCCAAAAATAAAAAACTTAGAGTGGACAAATTTTGGAAATATTGGCTGTGCAGGCCCCCCAACAAGCCCAAAAGGGGGAAACCCCATAGGGGAAAAAGGGTTTTTTAAAATACTCCCGGTCCTTCCAGAACCCTGGTGATATAGGGGGATATACGGATAGCCCCCGGGTCTGCACCATTCCTGGTGCCTTCAGTTTGTGTTTATTTTCCCCCTGCCCTGAGGTTTGGCCAGCAATATTTTTAAAATCCCCCGGGGTAGGGGGTGAATAGCTCACCCTAAAAAGCCCACCTATAGGGCCACATTAAACCGCGGGGCCCCTATCAACTGCCAGGTTTTTGTGTCCCAGGGCTAAAAGAATTTTCTGGCCCCCTGGGAGTTCCAGACCCACATCTGGCATTTATCAGTTAAAATTTCCAAGGGGACATACACGGACACCAGGGGGGGAGGGGTTATGATGGGGGTTGATAAAAGAAACACACATAACAGGAAATAATAAATAAAAATAAGTAAAAACGGTTTTTGGGGTGCTAAGCAGTTCCGGGCTGGCACATTGGGGACCTTGCAACAACCAAACAGCCCAAATTGTAGGAGGCTAGCTCTAAATGACTTGTAAAACACTGCAGCAGGACCAATGGGGTGGGCCAAACAGCCCCACCTTGAAGGCCATAAGGCAGAATGACTCGGAGGAGGGAAAACCGAGCCTGCCCCATAGGGAAGGAGGGCATCCCCAGTATGTGGCCTTGGAAAAGAGGCAAAAAATAAATAACTGGCCAGTAGGAACCCGGGAAAACTCGCTATAAAAATAAAATGAAAATAAACCCCAAAAAATGTGGGATGAATATGGATGACAGAGGCAGCCCCACACCCCCTGAGGCAGAACCCAGTTTTAAGAATGTAACACCATGTACATATGAATGAGGATACTAAATCCCCCCTCCCCAAGCATAAACCCAAAAAATGAGGGGGGTGTAAAATAAAATAAGGGAATAATGCAGTTAGTCAAAGGGGAATGTGTTCCAGCCGGGGGAAAGCAGGGGCATGACAGATGCCCCACCGTAGGGGGGTGCCCCATAGCCCGGCCCCAGGAATGGAAAGGTGCAGTACCCAAAGCCCCCTGTGGTGCCAAAAACAAAAACCCACCCATAGGTAAAAAGGGAAAGGAACCAGATGAATGTTGAAAATTTAAAACACGGTGTGCGTGAAAACACACAGTAGGAGTGTGATTCAGTCCTGTAATGAAAACTGGGTAAGGGCCAATGCATAACACTCCGGTACACCTCTCTGGGACAGAAAAAGGAACAAGCTACAAAAGGAGGGTGACTAGAAAAATTCAAGGATAACCACACCCCCAGTTGGACCCAAAAGAAGCAGCAGGGTAAATAAAGGGCTAAAATTTCCTCCAGATTAGGCTGCAATACTGCCCAAAAAGGGAACTGCCCCGGGCCTAGTTGGTACATGAATTACAACCCCAAAACAAAGGGTGACGAAAATACCCAGAATGACGGGGAGATTTTTTAAGCTAAAGTGGACAAAAGTTCCTAGAATATAAACCTCCCCAGGAAAAATTACCACCCCAAAGAGGGAACATCGGTGGAAACCAAAAAGGGTATGGTGGCAAGATAGAAGGTACCCTCACTGGTGAAAAATGAGAATCACAGGAATCACTCCGACCCAGTCCCTGGCCAGAAACAGTAAAAACATGTTAAAGCTAGGTTGCACCCCTCCAAAAGGGAATCCAAAAAGGTGTGCAAGTGCAGAATGGGGACACACCCCGAACAGTTATACAGGCTTCCATAACCCGCCAGGTGTTGGAATGCCACAAATAAAACGCCAATCCATACCCACATCTGGCTTTGGGGATCCACCCTTACCAAAATGCAAGGGGGAAACCCCCACAGGAAAAACAAAAAAGGGAAGTAATCACTGACGTGTAGGGCAATAAAAGCCACACATACAACCCTAAGGCCACCCACAAAAAGTAGAATCTGTGTCCAGGGCTGTGACACCTGTAAGAAACCAGACAACCACAACTCCCCCCAATAAATACAAATATATTGAAATGAAACCAGACCAAAGGGCTGAGCCCCCAAACTCAGTACGAAAAACTATCGGAGGAGAAAACCACTCCCACAAACCCATCCCCATAGCCTCCCCTTCCAAAACAAAACAAGAAAAACATTCCCCGGAGGCCCTAATTACCCCCACACCAAAAATAAAGGATCCCAAAAACAACCTCCAAAACAAACATGAACAATGTAAAAAGGGGTGTCCAAACAGTCACACCAAAAGGAAAAACCATGTGTAAGTTGTAAATGTCTTATGGCAGAACCTGCTTCCACTCACCAACTGAACAAAAAGGGAAGTAATCCCTTAGGCTGAAATATCCCAAAAACAAAGGGGCAGGTCCCCCCCAAAGCAAGCAAAAATTTGATGACCACCTGCTGGGTGTGACCTAAGTCCCCCTGGATACTGAAAGGCTGGATAGCTCCATATGTACCCCCACTTATGACACTGGCCGTGTGCACATCCAATCACCAAAAATGTCCCAAGTAAAACACAGAATGATCATTTTTAAAAGGGTGGCAAGTTACACGCACCAAAGGGGGTCAATTCTGTCTGTTAGGCACATGACAAGCCATGCTGCTTTCAGGGATCCACCTGTTACCCGGCTGGATACTGGATAAGGCTTTCCCCTATAACCCTGTGGAAAGGAAAAAGCTACCCACCACCCTAGAAAACATAATTAAGAAACATAAGGGTAACTGAAATCCAATTTAAACTGAATATCTGCCCCTGAGGCATTCCCCAGTATAAACAATGCCAGGACAGAACCTCCAAGAGGTAAAAGCATCCCGGTTATACCACAACATGGTTATGGCAAATGGACCAAAACCCAAAAAAGGGGGGAGTATCCATATACACAGCCCCCATCCCGGGAACAAAATGAAAACAGGGGAACCCCCCCCATGTGCACCTAAGTGTGAAAACCTGAAGCTGTGCATGAAAAGAAATTACACACAAGAACTACCCAGCATCCTGAAACACGGAAGTTGAATTTCCCCCACCAAATACCAAAAAGGGACTCCAAAACCACATGGGGGTAAACCATTAATGAAAGGAGAATGGGGACACAATGACAGAACTGAGTAACACAATCCAAGTGGTAAAAAATTTTCATTTTGGCACCTACATAAAGGACACACTAATCAACAGAGGCATGTGCCCTGTCGTTCCCCATAAACCCATAATCTAGTAAATGACCATATGGGTGTACCGTCTGCACCTGCAGGGGGAAGACCCAAAACCCCACCAAAGGGGATAAATGTCAAAAATTTTCAAGCTCCGGCTTAACACCCCACGAATGCAGCCCCAAACACCACACAACTTTGACTTTGCAACCATGTCCAAACGGGTAAACAGTCCACCAAGGAAACAAAGCCTTGGAGTGTAAGTGCGATGCAGCCTCCCATAATGAAAAGGATGTGCTGGAGGGACAATACATAACCCAGAGGCCCCCAAAACCCCAGAAAAGGATCCCAATCCATGTTGGAGACCCTATGACCCCCTAACAGGAAAGAAAGGGGATGGTGAGTTTTACGGGGTTTCACTGTGTCGACCAACAGAGGCACAGTAAAGAAATCATAAATGGCCATAATGTCACAAGCAAGGCGAAACACACACTCTGGTAGGCTTACTTCCCTGGGTGGATAGTAGATGAACCCATAAACCTTGAAGATACAAATTGAAAGGGAACTAAGGTAATCACAAGGCATTAACTGATGGTAGGAACCAGTTGGGAACCACAGTTGCTGAATCCAAGTATTACAAACAACATACCAAACACAACACTTTTGCCAACATACAACCTAAGGGAGTCAACCCCCAGAATGCAAAAACTACCCACAGACTGTGGTCCTGCTTCAGTCTGGGGTAACAGCCACATCTCAAACAAAACCCCACAGCACAAAGGAGTAGGGTGTCCCTACCAACAGGACTCCAAAAAATGGAACCAAATCAATATGCCCAAGTCAGCCTTACCACAGGAATGTCCCAAAGAGCATGAAAACAACAGGGTCCTTCACAACAAAGGTTTGCCTGAAGGTCCCTACCACCCCAACCCTGACAACTTGGTTGCACACTATGGAAAGGGATCAGTAACCGAAAATAAAGCTATGTGGACCACTGATCGGACCCTACACAGGGGCTGTATCTGCAACCTGCCCCTAAACTTTTTTTACCCAGAACAGCATTGGGCTTGAGAGGCAATGTGGTCCACGTGGATTGTTTTAGACAATCCCCTACCAGAGGTACACCAGAAAAATCCCTATGTAGAGGGGGGTTGAAAAAGACCAAAGGAAGAACTGACATGGTCCATGTGCACCAGCAGACACAAAGAATATATGGCATCCCACAAGGTTGGCCGGGCCCCTTCTGTTATATGCCCATGGGTAAGGCCAACAGGGAAGGGACTTGACGAACATGTATCAGAGGAGTAAAACAGCCCAAATATCACCCCAGTACACAACAACCCACAAAAGGGCCACCTAAACGAAAATGGTGCCAACCCATTCAGCAAGCTAATTGCAAAACTGGGTAAAAACCACCTGGAAACAGTAAGTGCCCACAAATTTACCCAAAAGGGTTTAACCCAATACCAAACTGAATGAGCCTCCCAAAAGGGGATAGTACCGCAGGGACAAACAGTGGCTTAGTGTTCCGAAAATACCAATCCCCACCCAATCTGAAGGTTGTCGAGTAGAAAGGGGGATCATTGGGGCCGCAGCATTTTATCGACCAATTGATACTGCCCGTGGGTTACCTGCAAAACCCTCCCAACTGTGCCAAACAGCCCCCCAAAGGATGAAAGGCATGAACAGATCCCTGGTTCCCTAGTAAAAAAATACCCACACATGATATGCCCAGCTAAAACTTGCCTGAGTTGAACCAGCCAAACGGAATAATGAACATGCTGCACCTTGTCAACTAAGGCAGTGAGCATCACAGGGCCTGCCCCGCATGCATAATAGGACAAGCTGTACGAATGATCCAAAACAAACACCCCCATTTTGAGTAAACCCCAAAGGTTACCAGAGAGCACCATGCACCCCTAAGGGGAACGATGAGTGGATGGGAATTAGGTTAACCCTGGGTACACTTTTATGAGGGGTGGGGCACAGTATAAACCTGAAAACTGGAAAACCCCATTTCTGTGTGGGGGACAAACACACCCTTGATGCAAGAAAGGCCTGGGAACATCCTATGTTTGCCAATGCCCCTTTTTGGGAATACACTCCAATTTTGGACAAGCCGGGGGGTAGCCAACTGAACAAATGCCATGGTCATATGGCACAACTGGCCCCCACAGCTTTTGTGATATGAAGATGTCAAGCGGATAATAAAGCCCAGGAACTGTCCACCACATGAAAGACTGAACCAGACACTATGGGGACAAGTTTTAGGTCTTTAAAAGGGATTTGAAACTGTTGCAAAGATCCCATCAACCCTCAGGAAGAAACCCCTGTTGTGGAGAAAAGAGTTGGCCAGTTAGTCAAAATGACCCCCAACACACAACCATAAACTAGTATTGTTGAAGCACACCCCCAAATAGTGGTGGACTTCAGGTTCAACATATGGAAATACACTCATGTTTTGAAAATGGGTAGTAGCAACTGCCATAAAGGCAACGGGGCATGTCACAATTTGGCCTACCCGTTTGGTTGGCCACAAATTGGTTTTTGACTGCCCAGGAACCCCCCCACAGAATCTGCCCAGTCACAAGTAAATGTACAAGAAAAAGTGAAAGTGGATCCCTCATTCAAACATTTCCCAGAACAAATTTGGGTCATGGGAACAAATGCACAAAAAACCTAAACAGTTGAAAGCACAACAAATATTGTGACTCAATTGAACATAGGGGGAAGGGGTCAAACTGGCTTGTTGCCCTAGGGAATGCAGCCAGCCAGAGGTGTTTGGCATCTCACCCCATACATGGGCATTGCCACTGAAAAGTAGGTCACAAAAAACACAGCTTGCCCGTCAACAGGGGCACAGGGAATAGGGTTTGAATGGCTAACCCACATCCAGTTTTTGGGTTTTCTGGAAAGGGTTGCTAGGATCCTAACAGAAGTGGCTCAATAACAATGGGGGAGCCCATCTGCTTGTCTGGAAATTTCCAGAAATGTTTTGTGATGATTATGGGGGATGAAGTGTTGGGAACTTTTAAGATGTCCTCCCCGTGGGTCAGTTGAATGTAAGCCACTCTGTTTTTGGGGGCTAAAGGTGGGTACACCTGACAGGGCTTGTTGTGGACAGTCATGGGTATATTGGGAAGATGATCAATGCAAACCTTCACAGCTCTGAATGAATTGTCAAGGATTATGCTGAGTGGCCAGTATAGCCCCCAGCATGGGTCCTTTGGCCCCCCCAGTCTTCACAAGTGTGATTTGCTTGTGCAAAATACAGTTTTGTGCAGTGACAACCTTGCCTGGGGGGGGGGATGGGGGATGTCCGGGGAAAGGGGGGTTGGGCAGATATCAACAATGGTGGTCTACCTCTGGTGGGGCAGTAACCCATGTTGCAGATGGACAGGTGCAATATGTATTCCCCATGTGGCTGGGGGTGGGGCCCAAAAATGGACCCACAAATTGTGTGGCTGTGGGGTAAAGTGGTAGAGGCCTGAGGTTCTCACAAAAATATGCCTGTACCTGATGTTAACAACTGGAATGGTGTATGTGAACACCTGCATATCCGGCACTGTTCCCAGGAAGAAAAGGTGTGTCCTGGATGGGGGTTTTGGTGTTCTGGACGGGTTTGGTTTTGTGTTTACAGGTCCTGTGGTAAAAGCATGGTATAGAACTTTCCCCCAGGGGATGTGCTTTCTGACCCTGGTAGGTGGCTGCAAATGCATATTTTGCTATCCCCACCTGACAGGTAGTACTGATGTACATACCTCTGTAGAAAAAAAGATGTCAGCACCCTATAAATACTGCAGGTGCAAAACAGATGAAATTTGGTTAGCCTCTGCTAATGCTCCCTGTGTCATAAAAAGGGTAGGGGGGTTAAACCCCTGAAAATGCTCAGTGTGTGTGTGTGGGGGGGAGCGGGGTTTTTGTGTGTGCAAGTCTGTGTGAGGAAATGCCCCTTTTTGGAAACTGGAAACACTCTACAGGATGCACATTCCCTTTCCATGATGATGTCAGCACCCTATAAGTAAGCAGGAAAAGGGAAACCTCCCATTAAATAGTGGCTGCTAATGCAGTTGCCCGAGTGTCATAACATAAGGTAGGGTTTGAACCCTGCAATGCCCAGTGTGGGGGGAGGGGGTTAGTGGGGGAAAATCTGTGGGAGATGCCCCTTTTGGCAACGGAAACACTCTACAGGATGCACATTCCCTTTAAAAACACGGATGATGTCAGCCCCCGCAGGGAGAAGGAAACCTCCCAGTAATTCAAATGGGCCCCTTGCTAATGTGTCTTGGTGAAACATATTTAGGGGGGAACCCCAATGGTGTGTTGGGGAGTTGTGTGTAAGTTTTGTGAATGCCCCTTTTTGGCAACTGGAAACACTCACAGGATGCACATTCCCTTAAAAACACGATGATGTCAGCACCCAAAGGGGAAAACCCCCAGTAATTCAAATGGCCCTAATGCATCTGTCATGAGTGTATAAAATTAAGGGGGGTTTGAATCCTGCAATCAGTGTGTGGGGGGGTTTGTGTGTGAAAATCTGTGTGAAGATGCCCTTTTTTGGCAACTGTGAAACATTTACAGGATGCACTTTCCCCCTTCAAAACACTGATGATGTCAGCCCCCTATAAGTATAGCGGGAAAAGGGAAACCCCCCAAATAATTCAAATAGCATGCTCTGCT
Organism: Protopterus annectens; assembly: GCF_019279795.1. NCBI lineage: Eukaryota > Metazoa > Chordata > Ceratodontiformes > Protopteridae > Protopterus > Protopterus annectens. The sequence goes on along the minus strand of NC_056731.1, from coordinate 428,702,182 downwards.
AATGCTTTGTCGGGTTCATAACATAGTTGGGGGGTTTGAACCCCAAATAGTGTGGGGGGGGTTGTTGTGTGGGAAATTTTTTGGCAACTGTGAAAACACAGGATGCACATTCCCTTCTCCAGGATGATGTCAGCACCCTATGTACAGCAGGAGAAGGAAAACCTCCCATTTTAAATAGCCTCTGCTAATGTGTCTCCTCAATTTCATAATATTAGGTAGGAGTTTGAAACCTCAAATGGCAAGTGTGTGTTTGGATGTGGGGTTTGTGTTGAAATTTTGTATAAAACATGTGTTTTGGGAGATCACACTACATGATGCACATTCCCCTTTTCCAAACAGTGATGTTCAGCCCCTATAAAAAGTGGAAAATAGACACCTCCAGTAATCCAAATACCCAATCTGCTGCAGCGCCCTCTAAATGTCATAACATAGTTAGGTAGGAGTTTGAAACCTGCAAGTGTGTGTGTGTTTGGATGTGGGATTTTTTTAAATTCTGTAAAACATGTTATTTTTGGAAAAGGAGATCACCCCATGCATTACCTTTCAAACACTGATGATGTCAGCACCCTATAAGTACAGCCAGAAAGAAGAACCTCCTAGTAACCCATGCTCTCTCATTTGATTTAGTTATGTATGCCCTGAAAAAGGGTGTGTGGGGGTAGTAGGGTGTGTAAATCAAGTGTGAGAGAACAGACCCTTTTTGGAAAAATACACCAGATGCTGCATATGTACGGGGATGTCACCACACTATCATCACAGCCAAACAGGGCTAGTTGGCCAGTAATGCCAATAGTCCCTCTGCTACTGGGTCTATTACCATTGTCGGGTAAAAAGGTATGTTTTGGTAACCCAAAACTGTGGTTTTTCATTATGATTGTGGGTCTTTGTGCATAACAATGCATCCCTTTTAAAAACTGGCAATGCAAAATGATGTATGTGTGTGACACATAAAATAAAAACCTGTGACCTGCAGTAGTTACCATGTCTGACACATGCCTCAAATGGATAAATGGTATTTGCAATGCATAACAATATGACTGTGTTTTTGTGCAGGGGCCCCCCAATTTTCTATACAGTGTGGGGGTTTTTTTACAGCAGGGATACACATCTGGTCTGGGGCCCTATAGTCTACATGTAGTCGATGTACAGGTGCTGCATGTTCCCACCTGTTGTGGGAGTGGTAACATGTCATTCCACTGCAACAGTGACCACATGCTGGGAACCCCTTTAACTAGTGTGTTGTAGCCCGTAATGCTCATGGTTTGGCTGGATGCAGTCCAGCCATATAAAAACAGTTCTTGAGACTTCAATTTCCAGTGTTTAGGGTGGGGGGTTTTGTATGGGAGGGTGTGTGCCAGGCTATGACCCCAGGCAGTCCGACACACTGTTAGCTGCATGAAAGGCCCTGATGCTTTGTGCTGTGCCAACAACCTGGAGGTTTTGTATCTGTGGTGCCTTGGATACCCCCCCTGTCCAGTGTTACATGTCGACAGGCATGGTATGAGGTATAACCTGGCAGTGATGGGTTGACCTGTGAGCTTTTATCAGGACTCTGGTACTGCACAGACATTGCAGTTCACCGTGCTGAGGACAGGGTCCAGTGCATGCATCTTTCACACTGCTGGTGTTGTGTAGCATCACTGTTAGTGTCCTATCCTGTGTGATACCCAGGGGGGTGGCTATGTAATCCATGTCCTGCAGCATAAGGCAGTATTTTGTATCAATTTTCCCAAAATACATTGGGCCATGGGGGTTCGTGCAAACTGCCCCCCCACATCATTGTGGCCCCAGGGAAAAAGTTGACAGCCAGTGGATACCCTATGAATGACATTGGAGACTGGGGAAGTAGACAAAAACACCCTTCCCCAAAATGGTAGCATACCTGGTGAGGGGATGATGGCAACCAAGATCATCATACTGGCCCATGCCACATGCTGAGATCCCCTTTTATGTTCCCCATCATGTAGTCCCGGGAGGTATGTCTCAGGTCATCCATAGGGGATGGGCAATGACTGAGTCATATTTTCCATGCCTCTGACCCGTATGCATGTGTTTTGTGGTGGACCATAGTGCCCCAGAGGCATATCACTGTGACCTTCACCATGTACAGCCTGTTGAGTGGGACCCCACTGCAGGGGCCCGGGGAGGTACCTGCCCTCTTGGGGGTGTTGTGTAGCCCCGGCTGTGAGTGTTTGGGACATGGGGGTTTTGTGCCATGTGTGGCATTTCTCTGTTTTTAAAATATGCCTTTTGCCAGCTGCAGGGTGTGTGATGCTCAGGCAGGATGCTATTCTGAGTCCCCCGTTTCCCCCGTGTGTTCAGCTTGCTGTCAGTGCATGTCTATGTTTTTGTAGTCACTGTAGTATGACATGCCACCTGACAGGGGATGGCATTTGGGTTCAAAGGGTCAGTCCCCAGATTGGCTATGTGGTGGCATCCCACACATGTGTTGTACGTTCCTGGCCAAAGGGGGATGGTTGACTGCATACATGTGGGAGCTGTGACATTGCCACGAAAATAAAACCCAAAATGGACCAAAAAAGGGTTTCCTTTGCACTTGCCACCCCAGTAGTGTGATTGCCATGGTGAGTACCAACACATAGGGCCAATGGGAACAACATACTGAAGGTGTGTATTTTGGGTGTACTGCTACTGTTTCATAGCACTGGCATATATGACCCTGGGTAAATGCCAGGTAAGAAAGTGCAATTTTCACAGGAAGTACATGTGAACAGGACGACAGTGACGTTCTGTCAAGTGTAAACTTGACATCGTTTGGCTATAGATGTCACTAGGAGTCCACAGAAGCACTGTAACTCTGCATTGCAGGTGGAAGCAGTGTTCAGGGGAACCCCCAAACAAACATGCATGCAAACAAAGCTACAATAAGCAGGGCTGAAAATAGTCCATTGTACAACAAAGAAGGGGTAACACTAACAGTAGGTAACAGTGCAAATATGTAGGCACTATCAACATGTACCCAGGAATGCACAGGGAGATGCCCCTGGTAGAACTGATATTATGTCATAGTTAATTGTGATTTGGATTACATTGGTACTGCACACATATCAACATGCAAACATCCACATTGCATAGTTGTCAACTTGCCACCATTACTGTACATGTCCATCATTGCATATTACTAGTTGCTTCCCCTGTATGTGCTATCTGTTGACATCCTTACCACCCGGGATGCAATTATGTGCAGCTGTTACACTTTGGTACGTCTATGGGTGCAGATACCAATTCAGGACAGTCATACGGTTACTGCATCAGGCATGCTGGGATATACACACAGGCATAAGAGCACACTGTACTGTTACCAACATGATACTACTAATAAATTCTATGAGTCACCCTGTGCATCAGCAAGGGTTTTCCTGTTCCTGCACTGATGTTGGAATTGCAAAGGGGGCACAGTTTCATCATATGCACAGGGTGTGAATTAGGTATGCCTGAGTCTGCCACTGATACCACCAATTGACATGTGGGGTATGTGTGTTGGTGAGGGAAACAGTACAGGGTGGGGCACTGTTGTTTCAGTGTGTGCAAAGTGGTAGCCCTAGGTGTTAACATTTGCATTTTTTGATGCCCCAGTTCCACCTCATGGCTGCCATATACAGGGGTTTGTGGACAGCCACAGAGCACCTGGCAGGTCATACAGATCAGTGTCTGTGGGGAGGGGAAACCCGTGCCCTGCTACGGACCATATCCGTACTAAGCCAGACTGGGTACTGTCATCAGGGGGGGTGTGTTGACTGGACACAGGTCCCTGTTGGGACTGTGAGAGGCACGTGGTCTCCTGGGGGTCATGACAGCACAGACCCCGCATTGCTGGGGCTGCTGCTGGCACTATGGGGGGCGGGGCCCGTTGTCATCCCGCCGACTGCCAGCTGCTGCTTTTCTGGGAAAACCCCGCCGAAACCCCCCACCATTGCCCTGGCTCATGGACATTTTTGTGGAACTGCTGTAATATGTCCCCCAAAATCTGTCTATGACATCGGTGAAATTACGGATAGCATCCGGATGCCCCTACTGTCAGTCATGGCTTTTGACATGCTCTAGCTCCCTCAGACCCTGTCTGGTGTACCTTTCCATACGTGACTGTGCCTGCATGACAGCCCAAAACATAGCTGAGGTTGACAGACCTCTTTGGGCACCTGCCAGAGGGGCCCCTGGATGCTCCCCCGAGAACCCATGGGCAACTGTCTTTTGGTACCATCGGACCCTGCCCATGGCTGCTTTTGGGAAGCATGTGCCACAGATACCACATTACCCTGGTCAATGCCCACTGTATCCTGTCCATCACCTAGGGACAATGGTGACAAAGGATGTTAAGTGTGGGAATGATGGGGGTTTACAGCTGTGTACTGTCAATTGGTGACCAATAAACCCCGACACACCCTTTTTACCTTCACAGATTCCATTACCAGACCTGTGGCACCAACAGGCCTGGGACACCCGACACACCCGAAACCTTGGGGGGGAAAAGGAAACACATTTACAGTGCACACAAGACCAGGACACATGCACACATGCACACACAGGGACACATCACATGCACACATGCACACATGCACACATGGACACAGGACAGGGACACATGCCACACATGCCCCACCAAAGGCACACAGGGACACAGGCCCCATACACATGCCCCATGCACACATGCCCCATGGACAGGGACACATGCACACATGCGCGTACACAGACATGGTCACAGGCCCCATCAACATAAATTTTACACAACCCCCATGACCTGCCTGTGGACAAGGGGCCTGCAAATGAAATTAAGCAGGCACTTGATTAACTATATTACTGCATATCAGGCTATTATGGTATTGAAACACACTCACCACATGGAGGGCCCCCGGAACACCAACCTGCAAAATAAGTTAAGCAGTCAAGTGTCCCTTGATACTGCATATGTCGTGCGTGAACCCCGTTCCTTTCAATGTAGCTGCTGTTTGCCTACCACAACAATTAATACTATGTTTAAGCACAAACCCGGCAACCTTCCTGATAAACAAAAGGACGAAAATCAATTTAAAATGGGATATTACCTGCATGTCCATGTCGGCTGCTTTGGACCAGTCCACAGTCAGGTTTTGCTGTTGCTGTTCGGGGCTACCCAACACTTGGGTACCCCTCCGTCGGTAGGGGGATGTGTGGCCACCCCCCCTGGGAACCCCGGGGTATCCGGCCGCTGGACATTTCTGATTAAAAAATGAGTGATGCTACCCCCATATGTTTTATTTTTCCTGTATTTTCCCCTACGGAAAGGGCTTGCCACAGTGCACCCTCTCCGCATTCTGGCTGGTCGGAAACAGTATGCAAACCCCCACCGGCTCTGGTGACCCTCACTTTGTGCAAGTAGGCGGGGTTACCTATCCCCCCCCCAAGAGAACACAAAAGGATATAGCAGATATGTAGAATAATGGACCATACATCATGAACCAAAGTGATATGCTACACTCCCAATTTGGGATGGTTGCTTTAACCAGACATGGGCCAGAATCGTGCCAGCCAACATGTAACAATACCTGCCACATTCCATAACATGTGCAGCCCCGGTACAACTCGGTCCAATACAACCCACTCTGGGGATACCCAAACTTAGTCCCACCCTAGTTATTGGACAAAGTTAGGCCTGGTTAATACCCACCACCCCCACACAAGTGACTCTTTTTGGGTTGTGATTCTTTTCACGTTAACTAATGGGATCCATCACCCACTGGGGGAGGGGCCACAACCCACACTCTGACCCTTTTAAAGTTTGGACACCAAGAGCATAACAAACATTTTAACCCGCCCTATGACAAATTGGCATCCGCCGTGGAAACCCAGAGGCAATTGATAACTAGCAAGGGTACGCGGCGAGCAGATTACATTTGGGAAGGCATTGGGTACCTGGAAACAGGTTTATCAAACCACCCTACTTTGGGGGGGCCACAAACATATAGAAAAACAAACCTTCTTCAGTTATGTTACACTATGGGCCAAAAGTAGATATCTTGGAATACACACCTACTTAAAATTCCTAAAACAGATATTTCAAAATTTTGGAAGGTTCATGCATTTCCTTCTACTTACTTACCGTGTGTAACCCCCCTTACCACTGTCCGGTGAGGGCGCCCTCACGCGAAAACCAAACTCATGTGTGTGGTTCCCTGGTGTTCTCCTCCCGGGCTCAACGCAATAAGACTGTATTTAACCTTGGGTACTAAGGATATGTACCTGAACACTGGGATCAGCAACAGTGGTCCCACACCACTAAGGACATCTATGATGGGAATAGCATCTAAAATAAGGCCTGGCTGTAAGCTTGGAATTTTCGTATGGGAATATCGCATATTGGGTTGAGACATTTCCCATTTCCTTTGTGATGGGTGACCTCCTTTTAATTTATTTAAAAATATAAATTATAGGGAAAAACAAATTAATATGGTAAAAACTGACATTAATTGTAGCAGCCCTTTTTGTTCCCCAAAACATAAAGGAATCCATAGTACAGACCTATGCACATTTATTCAATATCAAATATTAAATGTATTTAATTACCTGTTTTGTATAGCTGGTTGTTACCACACTTCGTTTCCCGGCTGCTGGACTGCTACTGCACTGCTGACAGCAGACCAGGTTAGGTGGTTTTTTCCCCACTCTCGTCCGCCCCTCCTCGTCTCTTCCAGACAGTGAATGGGGAGCAGTGTGGAGGTTACTACAGGAGCTTTTTTGGGATTGCAAGGATGTGAGGCCTCTGCCCAATTTAAGCCAGCTTTGCTAATGATGAATTGTGTACTTTGATTCCACTGGATTTCAGGACACATAAAGGGGTTGGTACAGCCCTTTAATTGTAAGGGGGACCCTGCTGGAGCTTGGCATTTTGTGGGTAAAGGTTTTTTTCAGTTTGGGTGGTTGTAGTTAATTTTTATTTCCCCCCCGTTTCCGAGAAGGGGTGCATACAATTATAATTTTTAAAATTAAATTTTATATAAATAAAATTAAAATGAACTAATTTTTAAAGCATTTGCATTTTCCTACTGCCCAAAAGCTGGCTGCTGTTACCCACAAAATCCCTAGTTTTGACGTAATTCTAAAAACAGTTTAAATTTCCCCAACACATCCACCTGATATTTTTTTTCACAATTTTTTTTAAAGAGCTGGCTTAGTGGTAGGATCAGCTACTGTTTTTAAAGGGCCTGGGTTTTTTTAGAAGTGGGTTTTATTTTGCTTTTGAATGCTCAGGTGTAACAATATAACATTTTAAAGTTGTAACCAGTTAGTTTTTACCCCACCCGGATTCACTCACGCACACCGCTTACAACCGCAAACATGCTTATTGGCCACCCATTTTTTTGAAAGAAATGAAAAGGGGAGCAAAATTGAAAAGGGGACAAAAGGGTGAAGTAGGGGGAAACAAGTTGGGATTTGAAGGGTGGGTAAGGATATATTTCTTCATACAACAGCTGTAATTTTAATTTTTTGGACATTTAAACCTTCCACCCCCAAGGGGTTTCCAAAATAATACTTGTTGACGAATTTTAATTATATTTATGTCCAACATTTCAATGGGCAGCTATTTGAATTTTTTTTGGGAAGAGTGTTTTTTTCAGGTAAATGGTATGCAGGTGAAGGAACATATGGGGGGGTTGGGTACAACAGCAAAACAAACTGAACAGGGGTGTATGCATGTGGGGGTTACACAATTGGGAAACGGAGGTTTGGATATCCAGAGCCCTGAGCCCCGATCAACAGGGTATATCCCCCCCCATGGGATTGCCACTTTCCTTACTCCCCGGCCTGTGCGGGGGCTTTAGGGGGCAACAGGCATGCCCGTGGTTGTGCCACCTTGTCAAGCTGGGAACCCAAGAACAATCCTGGATCTCCCTGCACCACATCCGGGTTTGGAGGGTGAGTGGTGGCCCGGCCCCCTTGCAAGGGCGAGCCCCACCTGCAGCTTTATGAGGTGGCACACCACCAGGAGGGGAACTCACTATAGGGGACTCCCAGTAGGGGGGGATGGGTCCGGGCCCCTGTCGTCCATGTTTTGCTTAGTCGCAGTTTGGGTTGTAACATTAATCCTTCACTTTTGAACAGAGCATTAGTACCCATTCCAAACCCCGATATTCCAATTGAAAAGGAGCAAACCATGTAAATTTTTCCAATACCGTCCAACAACATCATTGATTGTGGGAACAGGCCATCGGTTTGGTGTATAACAGGGCAATATCCGGCATGCAAATATTTATGCCCCAAAGGACAAATTCCATGTTTTGTATTGACATCCATTTTCACTGGAAATTTTTATGTGGGATGGGTGGGGTAAAAAATAATATTAAACCTTAAACCTACAATTTCTTAAATTTTAATGCTGCACTATAACCTACGTTCTCTACGTTTCCTAATGTAACTTTCAATTTTATAGGACTTTACGCTACTCAAAACATTTTACTTAACACTTCAACGGCTTTTTCAGTAACACCCGCTACTTTGCTTTTTGCATAACAAATGTATTTTGGTATTCGAAACATCTACCATTTGCAGATGGGGAAAATACCTTTTAAACTTAGCTCAGCAACACTTTGCAATTTTTTTTGGTTTTCTTCTCAATGCATTTCATTCTTACTGACTGATATACTTTTTCAGGGTTTTACTATTTATTGGTGGTTCATAACCTTTCTCACACTCTTCCTTTTTTTCATTTTACTTTCAATGGGATTCTTTAGGTTTATTACTGTTTTTCCCGTGTTTTTACAACCTTTTTCCAGAGCCACTTTTGCACATTTTCAAAAAATATTTAAATGTATTTTATTTTGCATGTCTTTTGCCTGTGGGTTGTGTTATTAATTCATGGGGGCCTTTTTTTGTTTATTTGAATTTTCTTTTCTGTTTGGTTCAGCTGCAACACCTTTTGTTCAACAAAAGCAAAAAAATTTACACTGTTCTTTCAATTTATTACTTGTGATACACGCATCACCTTTTGCAAATTCAACTTTTTATTTTTTACAGCAGATGACCGGGTGGCAAATATGGTTGGGTTAAAAACCCGAGTGTAATATAAATAATAATATTAATAAATTATAATATATATTTAATTTCTTAATACATAATTAAATGTAATTACTAGTATGGGGTTGGGATTTGCCGGGGTTGGATCCAAATTTCAATTGGGTTTTGGGCTCTTTCCGATTGGGGAACCTTACCCTTTGGAATCCCTGTGGCACTGGGGAGTCTAGAAGGGCCCATATATATGTACAGGATGGTGAGAGTTGGGCCCCAGATTGGGACTGGAGCCAACCATTATCACTTAATGCCCCCTCTGGCTCAAAAAAACTATCACCATCCCGATTCTGGTGCAAGTCATTTACAATCTTTAGTGTGATTCACCATCATAATGCCTTTTTTAACTGTATTGGGATTTTAATTTTACAACCAAAAACCTCTTTTTTCATGCTCCTTTTTTATTCATTCCAAATTTTTCTATTACTGATTTAAAAAAAATGCCATGGGTTAGGGTTCAGTATTGACTATGGTATGTATTTGGGTTCGCCGCCACTGCTTTTATTTTATGCTTTGAAGGCTTTTAGGCTTGTCAAAATTCCGCTTACTTTTGGGCGGCCTTAAAATTTTTTAACCTATTTGGTTCACATTTTCCTAGCCCGCTAGGGGACCATTTACGTGTTAAAACTGACCCGGGGTCATTTTGCACCCAAAAACTATTTGGGCCCATTTTGCAGTTCCCCTGCTCACCCGGGATCTAGTTAAACTCTCACCTATCAGAGCACCCCTTTTTAAAGAGCCCGCTAAGGCACACGGCAATTAGTTATCTCACTTTCCAAAATAAATGGAATTTCATTAATTTTTTAAAATAGATTTTATAGTGTACTATTTTTCAACTTTTTTGGGATTTTTCTAAAAAAAAAAATTTGGGGTTTTGGGGGGGAAATAAAAGCCTGTTTCCCGCACCTCCTATGCATTGCCTTACTTTGCAAACTTAACTTTTTTTTTTTTAAACACGGCGAAAAAAGGGCCCCGGCAAACCTTTTATTTTAAAAAAAAAATGTTTTTAAAACAATTTTGGGGGTTTTTGTTTTGATTTTTCCCGGCCCCGGGGAGGGGAAAAAAAAAAAAAAAAAAAAAAAAAAAAAAAAAAAAAAGAAAAAAATGCAAAAAAAAAAAAAAAAAAAAAAAAAAAAAAAAAAAAAAAAAAAAAAAAAAAAAAAAAAAAAAAAAAAAAAAAAAAAAAAAAAAAAAAAAAAAAAAAAAAAAAAAAAAAAAAAAAAAAAAAAAAAAAAAAAAAAAAAAAAAAAAAAAAAAAAAAAAAAAAAAAAAAAAAAAAAAAAAAAAAAAAAAAAAAAAAAAAAAAAAAAAAAAAAAAAAAAAAAAAAAAAAAAAAAAAAAAAAAAAAAAAAAAAAAAAAAAAAAAAAAAAAAAACAAATAAAAAAAAACAAAAAAAACAAAAAAAAAACCAAAAAAGGCCAACCGGGGTTAAAAATTTTTGGGGTTTCTAAGGGGGGGAAAAAAAGCCTTTGGGAGGGTTTTTTGGAAAAGGACAAAAGTTTAAAAAAACCCCCTTTTTAAAAAACCCTTAAAGGGTTTTAAAAAAAAACCAATCCTAAATGTAAATGAAGGGTTTTTTGGTTAGGAAAAAAAAAAGGTTTTGGGAACTGCCACTATCCCCCTGAAAAAGAGGCTGTAATGCAGAAAATGGCTTAGGGCAGATGATAAGCTAACCAAGCCAATAATAGATGGTAGCCTTCATAGTAATTACATAGAAACACCCCCTAAGGGAATGGAAGGCAATCTGATCATTGCAAGTACATAGTTTGCTCATTCCCCTACCAAATGTGTGGAGTTAAGCCATTCAGAAATACTGCCAATGCTGAAAGGCTAGCAAGAACACAAAGCATCCTCGTGGCAACAGACAGCTAAATCCCTGACTATGCCTTATGTGATGAAAGAGATACTGCCAGCACAGAGCACTGGAACTTTGTAAATGGTTATGTGTCATTTGTGAATGTCAACATGCTTCATGTAAGATGCTTGTGTTACAAATGTATTAAAACGGTATGACATGATCAAGCTAAGTTTGTACAGACATATGTGTTGAAAAAATATTTTATAAAGTACTGAGCTTAAAGATGTATCCACAGTGTGCCCTGCTAGAAAAGAACAGAAATATACATGCACTATTGTAACTGTGTAAATGTATATATTTTAACAGGGTGAAACTGGAATACAGGAGGTTAACTTGCAAAACTTCAGAAAAATAGCTGAAATTAAATTACTTTATGGCTTGGCCATAAAAAAGATATTGGGCAGGATTCACGATGGCTTGCACGGAGTCTAATAGTCGTGTAAGACTCCATGCAACCATTGCGATCCAGGAACAGCCCGAAATCCTGTGTAAGAGACCAGCTAAAACGTCTCTTACACGGGCAGGGCATGGATATGCTAATTACCTCACTTGCAGCCAAAAGGCATGCAAATGAGGTAGATTAGCGATCCACGAAGCTGAAACCAGCCCATGTAAGAGTTGTGTTAGGTGCAGAAATGTACTCAGTTGACAACTGAGTACGTTACTGCAAATAACACAATGGAGCCATGACAGCTCCAAATAAAGTGTGCATATGTAGCAGGCAGCATGCCAATGGCCAAATATGTGGCCATTGACACGGTAACCTGATGCAAACATGAAAAAACATTTTTTTTTTCAGCGATCGGCGAGGTTTAAATGCAGCGCAGCCCCGCGCAAACGGGCTGTGCTAAATAAGACATAAAAATAAAGGTTTGAAACCCACAATTGTGGGTTTTATGCAATGCATGGATTTGCAATGCAGGGACTAGCAGACCAAAAACAACATGGCCACCGTTTAGTGGTTGCTAAGGGGGAAAGCTGAGTGTAAGACACGTAACTAAGCATTAGTAGGCAATCCTATGTAAATGAGTGGTAGGATAGTGAATCACACTGTCACATAGCAAATGAGCACATTCCGTGCAGTGTAAGAGTTAGATAAGGGGGAGTAACAGAGTAGGAGATAGGTGACATCACAGGGGGGGAATGTCAGGAAGAAATCAAGCTCATTGGAGCAAAGTGGTATGTGAAAGATGTCAATCACACAGCATAGAAAGAGGAGTGTCAACAGATAAGCATGGGAAAGTCAGGAAATGGAAGGTGTACACTATGGCAAACACCAAAGTTTCTTGCTGTGTGTGCAGGCGTGCGTGTGCATGCTGGGAGGCGCGAGTAAGACAGAGTGCGCGCGTGTAAGGCAGAGTAAGCATGTAGGAGACTGTGTAAAGATATATAAACCTGTTTGTGCTGGTGTGCGCGTTTTAACCCGAATAAGCAGATTCTAGTCCGTGTAAGCATGTGTGCACGTTTGGTAGCCACTGTGAACTTGCCTCCGCTGGTATGCGCGCTGCTCCCCCCTGAGGAAGCAGAGAGGAAAAAGGAAGCAGAAGAAATAGTAGGAAGCTAGCAGGGAATACTGGTAGAGCTAGCAGGTGAAAACAATTATAAGCAGGCAATTACACAGGCAGAATACCAGCCCAGCCCAGCACTTAAAACACTGCAAACAGCATTGCAGTATGTTTCTCTCAAGAGACACTGCAAGACAGGAGTAAGCTAGTAGAAGTGAAAACTGTAAAAGCTGCACTCAGACCAAACATGCTAGGGGCTGCCATAGCTGTTATAAGGAGACATAGGAGACTTGCTGAGGGTGGTGACAATGCAAATGCTGCCAGACAACCCAGAGTGAGGAGACGGAGAAGACTGTACAGGCCCAAGGTCACCTACCAGGGGTTACATGAGCTGGAGATAGTGGAGTGCTATAGAGTGGACAGAGACCTCCTACAGCAAATTGTTGAGCTGTGCAGGCCATGCCTCACCCACAGAACCAACAGAGGGGAACCCATCCCAGTGGAAACCAAGGTATGTGTTGGCCTATGAATACTAGCAACAGGTACCTTCCAGAGACCAACTGGTGATATGATGGGGATATCACAGGCATCAGCCTCCAGGGTACTGCACCAGTTCCTGGATGCCATGTCAGCACATGTTGGTGAGCATGTATATTTCCCCAATTCTCGTGAGGTATTGGCCAGCAATATGCGTCGCTTCCATCAAATAGCGGAATACCCTGAGGTAGTGGGTGCAATAGACTGCACGCACATACGCATCAAAGCACCAGTCGGTGTGCGGGGTAGGGCCTACATTAACCGCAAGGGCTTCCCCTCCATCAACTGCCAGGTCATGTGTGATGCCCAGAGCATAATAACGAATGTGTGTGCTGGCTGCCCTGGGAGCTACCATGATTCCCATATCTGGCATTTGACGCAGCTGTACCAGGCATTTGCCAATGGGGACATCCCACATGGTCACCTAGTGGGGGATGCTGGATATGCACTGGAGCCATGGCTGATGACACCCATCAGAAATGCACACACACCTGAACAAGAACGCCATAATGAGGCACACGCACAAACACGAAATGTAATAGAGCGTGTGTTTGGGCTGCTGAAGCCATGGTTCCAGTGCCTGGACACATCTGGTGGAGCCTTGCAGTGCTCACCAACTACATGTACCCAAATTGTCATGGTATGTGCTATGCTACATAATATGATTCTGCGAAAACAGCTGCAGCAGGACCAGCATAGGGCCGGGACAAACAGCCCCCCACCATTGCCAAGGCCATCACAGGCAGAGCGTGACTTGCAGGAGGAACAACCTGAGCCTGCCCCAGTAGGCAGAAGGAGGCATGCCCAGTATGCCCTGGCCTTGGCAAAGAGGCAATGCATAGCACATACACTGGCTCAGTAGGAACCCTGGGAATGATACCCCTCTCTGACTCACTCATATAGTAACAGGGATGTGTAACATGACACAACCTGCTCTCAAACATGTACAGGGAGTGTAGTATGTGCATCCAACAGAGGCAGCCCTGCAGCACCACCTGAGGCATGATTGCCATGTGTTAAGCAATGTAACACCATCTAGTATATGCAAACATGAAGACCCTGCCTAACATCTCACCCTCACCAAGCATGATGCCATACTATGAAGACAACAAGATCAAGTACAATAATTGGCTGAAGTATTGCTGTTAGCAAGGGGGAACAAATGGCTGACAGCCTGGGATGACATGCCGAGCAAGACATGATGCTCCACCTGCTAGGGATGGCATGCACCCAGCACACCTGGCTGTGTGGATACTGGCAAAGGCTGTTGTCACCCCCACTGTGCCTTGAATAGGTAAGGCTGGAAACACAAACCCACCACCATAGGCAGCACAAGGGATAACAACCTGGATGTAATGCTACCCAATGCCAGAAGTCTAATCTGCAAGGTGCATGCAGACCAAACCCACCACAGCATGGAGAAAGGTAATATCTGTTCTGTAACAGAAACCTGGGTCAAGGCCCAGAAGAGCACCCTAATACTACCAGGTTATGCCTCATACCATGCTCATCAGCTCCAAAACATGGAACACACTACAATAGGAGTGTGGCTATCAGTAATTGTCAAGGATAACCACACCCCCAGGTTGGTACCACAGCAAGAAGCAGCATGGACTATCCACGGGCAAGTAACAGTTTCTCAAACTGCGTCCCTGTTTGCAGCCTGCTACAGACCACAATCATAAACCCAGAAACCCCAGGCAGCCTTCCTGAAGACACTGCAGAGTATGAATGTCTCAACAAATACCAAACAAGGCACACACAAAGTATGACATAGGTGGCAATCCATTATGTATGGAAGAAGTAATCAGGGACCTAGGGACACAAGTGGACGGTAACCCATCATGTGACACTCACATTGCCAAGGTGGCCAGGAAGACCTGCTATATTGCCCACCTTAATATGAAAGGATGCACATGTAGATCAAGAGAGGTCACTGTGCCCCCATACTCTTCCCTTATCAGGCCCATACGTGACAACAATGCTCCAGTTAGGATGTACTTTACCTTACACCTGCAGCAGTTAGAAAGACCCCAAATGTACCTCACCAACAGGATAAAGGGTCCAAACATTTGACATCTGCAGCCTGGCTGAAGAAACCACAGCCCAATTCACAAGCATACTGCCCAGTCAGAGGCGATGTATGCCTGATGTACAAGGCCATGTCCAATCCAGGATGAATGGACATGCTCCACTGCAGAAACCCCAAATCCAGCAGAGACACCACAGTGAGATATCTTAACCTCCACACACAGATAAATAGGATGTGCTGGAGAGACAGATCCATAACCCAGAGGCTCCTTACACTCTGGAACAGAATCCCAGTCCATGATAGGTTGAGCTCCACACTCATACTCAACAAGAGAAATCTGGTGAAGTGCATGGGAGATAGAAGGTTTACACTGGGGGGCCAACCCTGTGTCACATCTGGTAAAGTAAACCCTAAATGGGCATAATATACACATTGCAAGGGGTGTCGAAACTCACACACAGTCTGTCCATGCTCAAACATGGCCAGGGCAGATAGCCTAGTATGAACCTATGAACCTATGACGATACAAATTGTGCAGGACACAAAGGATTATCACACAGCTGTCCTACCTGATGGTAGGAACCATGGTGATAATCCACAGATATGCTCTGCAGTACTCAAATATCACAAACAATACACCAAACCCACACACATTGCCAACATCCAACCTAACAGATTCTTTGCAAACTCCCCACCAGCACCTTACTGCCAAATATCTCTCCCAGCAGAGTGCTGGCCCCCTGACATTGCAGATGCTGAGGTAACAGCCAGCATCTACAAAGCATACCACACAGCATCAATGGTACCAAATGGTGTCCTGGGTTGTGTCCAACAAGTACTGTAAGAAGAATGGAACACCAAATAGCACTACTGCGCACTATCAGTCTTACCACAGGATATGTACCCAAAGAGCAGTGTACAGCAACAGTGGCCCCTCACCACAAAGGAGGTGCCTGAATGGATACTGCAAACTATCACCCCTCTACCCTGACTATCTAGGTTGGCAAAGTAATGGAGAGGATGATCTTGGATCCCAGGAATAACGAGATTGGGTACCTACAGACATTGGACCCTACCCAGTGTGGCTTTCATAGGGCAGATCCTGCCCCTTACACGTCTGACTCATGTGAAATGGGCACCAAGGCCATTGATGTGGGGAATGTGGATCACACAGCCTATCTGGACCTTGCTAAACCTTTCCATACAATACCCTAGCTGGTCAGTACAGATAAGCTCACCAGCCTAACTATAAACCCCTATCCAAGTAGATGGGTTGAAAACCAGCTCAAGGACAGAACTGACCTGGTCAAACATGCTGCAGCCATGTCAGACTGCAAACCAGGTACAACTGGCATCCCACAAGGCATGGTCCTGGGACCTCTCTTGTATGCTATATATGTCACATAGGTACAGGCCAACATGGAAGGACTCTGTCTGAACAGGTTCGCAGAAGACTACAAACTGCCCACCATATCGGACCCTCCAGCTGACGCATGCAACCTACAAAAGGCACACATAGAAACAGACAAGTGGTGCCACAGACATGTCAACAAGCTAAATGCAGAATAGTGTATAGTCATGCCCTGTGGAAACACAGTACATGGCCAGAAATTACCACATAGGTGTTAACCCAGTAAGTACATCAGGAGCAATAAGAGACCTGGGGACACAAGGTGATAGATATCCTGCATGTGACAACCATGCGAATGTAGTGGTTACAGAAACATACCATATACCCACCTAATCATGAAAGTAAGCACAGCTAGGTCAGGGTAGGTCAATGTGCCTCTCCAGTCATCCATCAGCAGCCTCACAATTGTGTACAATGGCCCTTGAGGGATGTACCTTAGCAGACACCTGCATCAACTGGAAATACCCCACAAATACCCCACCAGGAGGATCGCAGAGCTGTAACAGATGCCATGTGTCACCTGATTAAACAAACTGCAGCTCCACACAGTGCCATACCGCCTGGCTGGAGGTGAACTGTGCCTGATGTATAAAGCCATGACCAAGCTGGTATCAATGGACATTTGGCACCATGTAAAATCTGAATGCTGGTGCCCTATGCAGATGACAGGCCTGAACCCCAGCACAGACATAAACAGGACATGCTGTACCAATTGGTCCATAACCCAGAAGCTCACTCCACTCACGACTAAACTCCCAGTACAGGTTATCCAGGGAGTCCCTCATTGACTGTCATCCACAGGAATCATGATGGCTGGATGGGAGATGGTAGATGCACCCTGGATATCACCTGTATGTCATGGGTAGACAGAGGCACAGCACACTAACCTTGACATATGTCATGGCAAACACCAGTAAATGTGTGTTGAAGGACAAACACTCTCTGACTAGCAGTACAAATGGACTAGGGAACATGGCCATTATTTGTCACTGTCCACACAAGTTGTAGAATACATTAACAATGTTGGACAATCATGTAGTATGCTGTCCATATCTGAACAAAATGCAACATGGTCATATCTGCACAACTTGCCCTTAACCAGTCTGGTGTGCTCACTACAAATATTTCAAGCAGTGATAGGACTGAAACCGATAATACTGTCCACCACAGTGAAAGTACTGAACCAGTACACTATACGACAATACACTGTTTGGTCAGTAGGAAAGGATGTTGACAACTGTATGCCAACTATCCCATGGCAACCCTGCAGGCACAGCATAATGCCTGTTAGGTTCAGACACAAAGCAGTTGGGCAGTAAGAACACAACCTGACAACCAACACTCAACTGTACATGTGAAATATAGATGACGTCCACACACAAACACAAATGTGGTGGACCACAGATCCCAACATAAGGAAAGTTCACACTGGGCATGCTCGCACACTTAGATAAATGAGACGTGTCAGTCAAGAAGCCATAGAAACTGTGAACTGGGCATGCTCACACACTTAGGCCATGTCACAGTTCCGCAGTTGCACACACATATCTGGCATTTGTATGTGTTAACACAGGAACCTCCTGCAATACAGAAATCTGCCCAGTGCACACAGTGAAATTACAACAGAGACATAAGTAAAGTAATGGATCCCACTCATATGCAAACATCTTCCACAGTACACAAGCTGTTCATAGAGATAGGGAAAGCTATGGCAATAAAAACCCACAAACAGTATATGAGCAACAGATACTTGCATCTGACAGGTAAACATATGGCCATAGAGTGCAATACTAGGCTGTTGTCCCTAGGGAATACAGAAGGCTATCCACAGTGTATTTGGCATCTGCCTCCGCAGTACAGTAGGCCACTGTGCCTGTGCAAAGTTAATGCATAGATATGCTCTCCCCTGTACTGATGGATAGTAACAGATGTACATACCTCTTCATACATAATGATGTCAGCACACTATACATATGTCAGAAGCACAAGTGATACCCAGTAATTTGAATAGCTCGCTCAGCTGCTGTGTCTCCCACAAGTGTCATAATATAGTTAGGTAGGGGGTTTAAATCCTGCAAGTGCTCAGTGTGTGTATGTATGACTGCAAGGGGGGGGAGTAGTATGTGTGCAATTCCATGTGTAAAAGAACTGTCCCTTTTGGCAACTAGTACAACACATGCTGCATATTCCACTGTCTAAACACTGATGACATCAGCACCCTATAAGTACAGCAGGAGAAAGCAAGCCACCCAGTAATGCAAATAGTGCGATCTGCTATTGCGTCTCCCAATAAGTGTCATAACATAGCTAGGTAGAGGTTTGAATCCTGCAAGTGCTCAGTGTGTGTGTGACTGTGTGGGGGAGGTAGTAGTGTGTATGCAATTTCACGTGTAAGAGAAATGTCCCTTTTGGCAACTAGTACAACACAACGCATGCTGCATATGCCACTGTCTAAACACTGATGATGATGTCAGCACCCTATAAGTACAGCAGGTGAAAGCAAGCCTCCCAGTAATGCAAATAGCGCACTCTGCTACTGCATCTCTCACACGTGTCATAATATAGCTAAGTAGGGGTTTGAATCTTGCAAGTGCTCAGTGTAGGGGAGTAGTGTGTGTGCAATTCCACGTGTAAGAAAAATGTCCCTTTTGGCAACTAGTACAATGCAACACATGCTGCATATTCCACTGTCTAAACACTGATGATGTCAGCACCCTATAAGTACAGCAGGAGAAAACAAGCCTCCCAGTAATGCAAATAGTGCACTCTGCTACTCTGTTTTCCCCAAGTGTCATAACATAGTTAAGTAGGGGTTTGAATCCTGCAAGTGCTCAGTGTGTGAGTGACTGTGTGGGGGGAGGAGTGTGCGTGCATTTCTATGTATAAAAGAAATGTTCCTTTTGGCAACTAGTACAACACAACACATGCTGAATATTCCATTGTCCAAACACTGATGATGTCAGCATCCTATAAGTACAGCAGGATAAAGCAATCCTCCCAATAATGCAAATAGCGCGCTTTGCTACATCATCGCTCACAAGTGTCATAACATAGTTAAGTAGGGGTTTAAAACCTGCAAGTGTTCAGTGTGTGTGTGGGGGGTAGGCGTGTGTGTGCAATTCCACGTGTAATAGAAATGTCCCTTTTGGCAACTAGTACAACACAACACATGCTGCATATGCCACTGTCTAAACACTGATGATGTCAGCACCCTATAAGTACAGCAGGAGAAAGCAAGCTTCCTAGTAATGCAAATAGCGCGCTCTGCTACTGTGTCTCTCACAAGTATCATAATATAGCTAAGTAGGGGTTTGAATTCTGCAAGTGCTCAGTATGTGTGTGACTGTGTGTGGGGGCGTAGTGTGTGTGCAGTTCCACATTTAAGAAAAATGTCCCTTTGGACAACTAGTACAACACAACACATGCTGCATATTCCACTGTCTAAACACTGATGATGTCAGCACCCTATAAGTACAGCAGGAGAAAACAAGCCTCCCAGTAATGCAAATAGCGCCCTCTGCTATTCCATCTCCCACAAGTGTCATAACATAGTTAGGTAGGGGTTTGAATACTGCAAGTGCTCAGTGTGTGTGTGACTGTGTGGGGGGGAGTAGTGTGTGTGCAATTCTATGTGTAAGAAAAATGTCCCTTTTGGCAACTAGTACAACACAACACATGCTGCATATTCCATTGTCTAAACACTGATGATGTCAGCACCCTATAAGTACAGCAGGAGAAAGCAGTCCTCCCAGTAATGCAAATAGCGCTCTCTGCTACTGCGTCTCTCATAAGTGCCATAAGATAGGGGTTTGAATCTTGCAAGTGCTTAATGTGTGTGCGCAATTCCACGTGTAAGAAAAATGTCCCTTTTGGCAACTAGTACAACACAACACATGTTGCATATTCTACTGTCTAAACACTGATGATGTCAGCACCCTATAAGTACAGCAGGAGGAAGCAATCCTCCCAGTAATGCAAATAGCGTGCTCCGCTACTGCGTTTCTCACAAATGTCCAAACCTAGTAAGGTAGGGATCTGAATCCTGCAAGTGCTTAGTGTGTGTGTGGGAGAGTAGTGTGTGTGTAATTCCACATGTAAGAGAAAGGTCCCTTTTGGCAACTAGTACAACACAACACATGCTGCATATTCTACTGTCTAAACACTGATGATGTCAGCACCCTATAAGTACAGCAGGTGGAAATAAGCCTCCTATTAATGCAAATAGCGCACTCTGCTACTGTGTCTCTCACAAGTGTCATAACATAGTTAGGTAGGGGTTTGTATCCCACAAACGCCATGTGTGTTTTTGTCACACAGTTTGTCCATGTGTGTGGGGTGTTGTTCCCAATATTGCACGACATACATTATATCAGCAATGTCAATGCACACATGATGTATGTGTGTGCCACCTACACATATGTACCTGTGAACTTCAATAGTTCCCATGTCCGAAGCCTGCCTCATGTGAATACATGGAATATGCATTAGACAACTGTATGACTGTGGTGTTCTGTGCAGGGGTTGCATGTGGTATGTGAATATACAGTGTGAGTTGTAGATGGTGTCATCCCACCAGCGAGGGATACACGACTGGTCTGGAGCATATAGTCCACATGGTGATGAACAGGTGCAGCATGTTTTCACCTCTTGTGGGAGTGGTAACAAGTTGTTCCATAGCAATGCAGGGAATGAATGCTAGGAACCCTTCAGCTAGGGTCTTGGAGCTGGAGAAATGCTCACACTCTATGTTTGGGTAGTTGCAGTCCACCCATATAATGGTGTTTGTAGAGACCGTCATATTCCCAGTGTTGTCAGAAAGGACAATGGGTTTCCTGGGTATGGGAGGGTGGTGTGCCAGGCTATGAACCTGAAGGCAGTCTAACCCACTGTTAGTTGCACATGGATAGGCCCTGATGCTTTGTGCTGTGCCACCAACCTGGGGGTGTGTGTATCTGAGGTGCCTTTGGATACATCCCCCCTGTTCTGGTTTGGTGCATGTGTAGTGGACGACAAGCATGGTATGAGGTATGACCTGGCAGTGATGGGGTGCACCTGGGAGCCTTGTACCAGGAGTCTGTTACTGCATGGATATTGCTGAACCCCATGCTAAGGACAGTTTCCACTGCATGCATCTTGAGGTTTACACTGCTGCTGTTGAGTAGCATTACTATTAGTGTCCTATCCCGTGTGATACCTGTGTAGGTGGCTATGTAATGTCAGCCTTGCATACAAAGGCATTATGTGTGTAGCAAGAGCCTCTGCCAATATACAACGGCCCATGGGTGACAGGTGCAAGCTGTCCCTAGCAAAGCAATGTGGCTTGTCCGGCATGTAATCCCATGCTGACAGGCATTGGAGCCCATTGAATGTCACCGAAACATACAGTAATTATAGAAACTGATCATCCTTTCTACATATTGTGGCAGCATTCTTGGTGAGGGTAAGATGCTACTCAAGGTCAGGGTCATACCAGCCTGTGCCACAAGCTCAGAGAGCCCCTCTATGTCCCCTAACATGTAGTCCAGGGAGGTGCGTCACAGGTCATACACACTGGCACAGACAATGACTGAGTCATATTTCTACATGCCTTGGAGTGACCTGTATGTTTGTGTTATGCGGTGGATCATAGTGCCCGACGGGCATCTCAGCGTGACCTTCACCTTGTTCAGCTTGGTGAGCAGGACCTCAGTGTACCTGATGGTAGAGGTACCTATTACAACTGTAGCAGGTGTGTTGTCAAGCCGTATGGGCTGTGACTGTTTGGCACACAGGCTTTGTGAGCTATGTGTTGCACGTGCTCTGCTCTGGCATAACGTTTGCTTGTGTGTCTGCTTTGCAGGTGTCAGCTGCTCAGGCAGGATGCTGTTCTGAGAGTCCAAGAATGTACCTGTTTGTTTCTGTGTTTGGATTGCGGTCATGGCAGGTCTATGTGAGACTGGTACTGTATTCACTGTCGTATCCCACTCCACCTGACAGGGTATGCCAGTACTGAGTTAAAGGAGCTTAGCCCTCAGTTTGGCTATGTGGTTGCATCTCTCACATGTGTTGTAAGTGTATGGGAAGGGGAGAGGGTTGTCTGTGTACATGAGGCAGCTGTAACATTGCCACATGACTCACAGATTCACCAACTGGACCAGAGAGTAGATTGACAGGTGACCTTTGCACATGCTACCATAGCATTGTGAATCCCATACTAATTAACGACACATAGGGCCAATGGGGAACAAGGTACTCAAGGTGAGTATGTGAGGGTGTAGTGCTCCTGATTTGTTAGTGCTGGCATATATGAATGCTGTCTTGAGCAAATGCAAGGTAAGTCATATGCAATGTGTTACAGGCAACCTACATGCAAACAGGACAAACAGTGACGTTCTGTCAAGTGAGACATGGACATCAGTACAGTAAGCAATACAGATGTCACTAGGGATCCACAGAGGCACTGAAATTCTGCACTGCAGGTGGAATCAGTGTTTCAGGGACATAACAAGCAAACATGCATACAAATAAAGCTACAGTCAGCAGACCTGTATGTAGACTATGCTACAACAAACAAGGTGTACAACTTCCAGTAGGTAACAGTGCATATATGCAGGCACTATAAGCCTGTAGCCAGACATTCACAGGTCAGATGGGCTGAGTCCAGCCCCACCCCTCACAAGTGTATAGACCATGTACCTTCGTAATGTTGAATAACTGGCCTGATACACAAGTGCTCATACCTGTAATAATACACATTTCAAATAACAGACACTGAGCCCTCACTCAACAGTTCCAGACTTAGTATGATGTATACTACCTGTCCTGGCACCACAGTATCCTTGACATGTATGGAGACTCTCCCTCTTGTCATAGTTAGTTCTGTGTTTTGGGGCCGTTATGCATGGTATGAGGTGTGACCTTGTAGTGCTAGTGTGCTCTTGTGAGTCTTGAACCTGTTGTGTATTACTGCACAGATATCAACATCCTCAAACATCCTCATTGCAGACTCGAGTGTGGACAGCATGCAACTCGCAGTTGACATGACCATCATTGAGTATCAATATGTACATTTTCGTATCCCCTGTGCTACCTATGTAGGTGGCCATCTCTTGACAGCCTCACCACCAGTATGCAAAGATGTGCAGACAGTACACTATGGTAATTACTATGGGTGTACAAAACAATACAATGACATTCATACTGTAACTGCATCAGGCATGCTGGGATATACCCACAATGATATCATTACACTGTACTGTTGTCAACATTATACTATTACAACACTTCTATGTAGTCACCCTGTGCATCAGCACCATGTTAACCTGTTCCTGCACCGATGTTACAGATTGCAGGAGGTGGCACAGTTTCATCATATTCAAAGGGTGTGTACTTAGTAAGCCTGAGTCTGCCACTGATACAACCAATTGACATGTCTGTGTGTGTCTGTTGGTGAGGGACAGCAGTACAAGATGGGGCAATGTTGTTGCAGTGTGTGCATGTATGCGGTAGCCCTAGGTGTTATCAATTTGCATGTGTGTATGCATGCACACAGTCCCACCTCATGGCTGCCATATACAGGTGTTTGTGGACAGCCACAGACTGTACCTGCCAGGTCATACAGATCACTGTCTGTGGCTACGGACATGGTACCTGTGCCTGGCAGGGGTGCTACGGACTGTATCAGGTACTAAGCCAGACAGGGTACTGTCATCAGAAGCAGGTGGTTGGTGACTGGAGACAGGTCCCTGTTGGGATTGTCCAGGGCCATGTGCACGTGGTCTCCTGGGGTGGTCTGATGACAGCACAGACCCAGCATTGCTGGGGCTGCTGCTGGCACTATGGGAGCAGCTGTGGGCCTGTTGTCGTCCACGATGGCTGCCAGCTGCTGCTGTTACTGGCATACAGCCACGTCGACACCTCAACCATCCACCATTGCCCTGGCTCATGGACATGTAGTTGTGGAACAGATCTAATGTTTCCTCCCAACGTCTGTCAATGACCTCGGTGAAGTTACGGATGGCAGCCGCAACATCACGCATACTGTCATTCATAGCTGTGCGACATGCTGTCAGCTCCCTCAGACCCTGTCTGGTGTACTGTTTCATACGTGACTGTGCCTGCATTACAGCCCAAAACATAGCTGAGGTTGAAAGACCTCTGTGGGCCCGTATGACAGGGGCGGTACGCCCACGGATGCTCCCACAAGAACCCCTGGACGTCTGCCTGTGTGGTACCATGTCAGGACCTGGCCATGGCTGCTGTCTGGGGATGCATGTGCCACCGATACCACATTACCCTGGTCAATGCCCACTGTATCCTGTCCATCACCTAGGGACATTGGTGACAAAGGATGTATTGGCAGGATGACTGTGTGCATTGATGGGGTCGACAGCTGTGTACTGTCAATTGGCTGACCAACGACAGACCCTGGCACACCTCCTTGTGCCATTACACAGGTATCATCATTATCACTATCCACAGCAGCTGATTCAGGTTCCCCGCTGCACAACACCAGAGCAGCACCAGAACCTGTGGGAGTAAGACAGGAAACACAGTTTACAATGTGTACACAATGTTACCACTGATACACACATGCACACATGTGCACATGCGCACATGCGCACATGCACACATGCACATGCACGCATGCACACATGCACACGCACACATGCACACATCCACACTCCTCAGTATATGAGATATCAACACACAGACACAAACACACCTGCAATCAAACACATAGCACTACTATTAGCCTATTACATAGCCTATTATTACTATTAGTATCAAGAGTATTGAAGGTATTGTCACTCATCAGCATGGATAGGCTGCCTTGCTGTTACACCAGAGGGACCTGCAGAAATGAGACATTTATTGTCAGTGGGCACAACTGTGCCATTGATACTGTGAGTATTATACAATTCAGTAGTACAACAGTTGGCTTTCACAGGTCTACTGCTGATATTGAGAATATCACTCTTGCACAATAATTACCAAGATAACAGCTACAAACTGAGGACACACCTCACACATGCATAAACTACCAGTGTACAGAACAGTCAACTATACATATGGCATGTTACCTGCACGCTCCGAGTCCTGCTGCTGGGTGGCTCCAGACTCCATCATTATGCATGTATGCTGCTGCTGTTGTTGCTGTTGGGCTGGAGCCACAACACTTAGGAGTAGTCCCTCCAGTCTGGTGAGGGGGGGATGTATAGCCACCCCACCACCTGTGGCAAGCTGTTGCCTGTGGATATCCGACACACACTGACGGACATTTCTAATTAAATCACTGCAGTGATGGCGTACTTGCTCATATGTCCGGTTATGCGTGCCTATGTCATTTACCTGACTGACCAGGTCTTGCCACAGTGCAGCCCTTTCCTGCTGGTTCTGGATGGTGCAGGAAAGGAGTATTGCGAAACCCCGCACCAGGCTTTG
Source organism: Protopterus annectens (assembly GCF_019279795.1). Classification (NCBI taxonomy): domain Eukaryota; kingdom Metazoa; phylum Chordata; order Ceratodontiformes; family Protopteridae; genus Protopterus; species Protopterus annectens. Next base: position 428,676,355 of record NC_056731.1, on the reverse strand, counting down.
GTGTATCTCCTCATCCTCCGCAGCGGAGTAGGTAGGGTTTCGCTGGTGAACCATAGCCCTGAAAAGGAAAAGAAAAATATGTCAGCAAAATATGGCACACATAATACACATAATACTCGACTGTAGTGATATAACTTAACTCCCATATATAGCATCTGTCTGTCTATTGGGGGATACACATGTAAATGACCAGATATCAGTGCTCAGCCGACAACTGTGCAACAGTACCTGGCACACTCCATACGGCAGACTAGTATACTCCAGCAGTCAGCACACTGATTCAGGTCCAATGCACAACTTCACACTGGGGGTTTGTATCAAGGTACTGTATGGGGAACATTATCAACCCATGCACTGCATGCAATGCACGTTACATATTTCACCTATAATGCACACTACTCTTACTTACCATAACCCTACCTACACCACAGTCACATACAGGGTAACACAGCACAACATATGGCAATGTAGTATGTTTGGATCGCAATATCTCACACATCTGTCTCTGGCCTCACACCAAGGACACACACTACCATGACAGACAGACAGTCATGGTGAGCAATCACACCATTACATAACATGCACCCAGTCACTGGCACACTCATTCCACCTCACATAGTTGTTTTGCAATGGGTTCGTGGGTGTGCATTGTGTCTTAGGTAGGTAGTATGCTATTGGCCCTGGGCCTACAGCAGCATACTGTTATGCTACCCTGCCCCTTGTGACACACGTGATGTGATTGTACCTGCTCCTGTCAAACAGTTACACAGGGTGACTCATATGGCATATTACCTATCTGCATAACATTCAGCAGGGGTATGTCTGACATCTACTCATGGGGAGCCTTGCTTCTTAATGCTGTGTGGTTTACTCCAGGGTATGTCTTATCTGTGGGTAGGAATCTGTACCTCCACCATGTGCTCTTTACTGCGGTGACAAGGACGACAGACATAGGTCATTTAGGTTGTGATGTTGTGAGGTGTTACCATGGTTGTTGGACAACTGTCATGGGTGTGACTTAACTGTGTATATCCAGCAGTGGTAACCTCTATGTAGGTAGTATGGGTGCGCTCTGTAGTCTTGTCAGTCACTCTGCATAGGTAATGTGTTTGAGTGCATTGTCACAGTTTCTTACGTATGACTGTGTCCTTCTTCATATCTGTAGCTGTCATGGGAGGTACATACCGTGTAGGACATTGTGGGGTGTAGAGGGGTACAGTGACCTACATGTCCATAGCTGACACACCATGTCTGCTGACACATACCATGTACAGGTATTACAGGACTAGTGTGCCACTGTGAATATCAATGGGGAGCCTATTGTACACTTGTTGCCCCTGTTCCCCCCTGATGCATGCAGTGGTGGGCAGGCAAGCACATATGTGGTGGTTACTGGTGTAAGTGTTTTGGAATGGGGTACATTGTACTACAACATACATTCATATGTGCACATAGTTACCTTCACATACATATGTATGTACAGCTTTCAGTGACAGTTGCAGTATGTCCCCTGCCCTATGCACATCTTCATATACATAGATACAGACCAATAACACATATGGAGGGTTCACAGTATGTAGACTATTATATTATTACTTTACATTACCTGTGTTTGTTACAGCTGTTTGCATTGGCTTTGTGATGGTTGGCCTACCGCTGCTTCTCTTGCCAGCTTCAGTTTGGCTTGGCAGTGTCAGGTTGTGATGACAACTTATTTGTTTTGTTGTTTTAAATTTTCTTTCTTTTCTCTCTCTCTCTCTCTCTCTCTCTGTCTCTACCTCCAGAGGGTGCAATGAAAGTATTGCATGTGTGGACTGGGAGTACAGGATGTTTTTGTAGGTATCTGCACATGTCCATGTGATGGCCTCTGCACCAATTGTTAGCCAGCATTTACTAATTGCATACAGCCTGTTGTGTAGTGATTGCAGTTCTCACTGTGATTTCAGGACAGTGCCATAAAAAGGTATGTTAGGTAGGTGTAGCCCTTTCAGATTATCAGGGTGGGGACCATGCTGGTATGCTGTGGACACTGTTCTGTGAGTGTAACGGTTGGTATGTCTCTCATATTTCAGGCTGTGTTGTAGACACTGCAATGCATGTTGTACTGTAACCTGAGTATTCCTTCCTCCAGTTTCCTCTTCTCAGTGTGTATGTAAACTGACACCTAAGACTAGTAATACCGTGTATATGGGTGTGTGTGCTTTCCTGTGGGACTTGTGGTGTAACTGGTATATAGCAGTGGCTCTTGCAATTTGTTGCTATGGCTTCAATATTTGCCCTTTACATTCACTCCTTGTATGCCTGCTAGGTGTCTTTACTGTAATGTGTTGCTATGGCTTTCCTATTTTCCATTTACATTCACACTTTGTAATGCTTGCTATATCTGTTTGAGCAGCAATTCCTTATGTGTTTTTGTTGTGGTAGGGTGGTACTGCATGCAGTGTGGTCTGGCCATGGTGTGGGTCTTGACACCTGGAACGGTATTTGATTATGCTGCAGAGCAGGCCTCAGATACTCTCAGGTGCATCTTTTATCAGCCTCATGGAATGGTACATATCAGTGGGATACACCCATGAAATTTTCTGATATTCCGCAGTTGTGACTGTGGGTTATTTTGAGCATATGTATTACTACATCATTTGTGACTTGCAAGTGGTGCATACTTTCAGTAATTCATAGTTACCATTGAATGTGTTGTAACACCTTTCTGCTTACTGTTAGTACATTTCACAGGGAGTCAGTGGGGCACAGTTAACATTTGTTTTCAAATCAGGGACATCCCTGTAACTCAGTCACAGTTGCTATGTCTGGGCTCTTATCTATTCAGATATGGCAGTGTTTATCCTGCTCTGAGTATGTGTGTGGCTTGCAAGGTGCTACTGTGACATTATTACCTACTAGCTACCAACTAGCATGGCTGTTTCTCTTCACACACTAATATTTTACAAATCCACTAGATTTGACAGTAAATATACATGACATGCTTTGTGTACTAGACTTCCTATATTCCCTTTACATTCATTCCTACTATTTCATGATATATTTCTTTCAGCACAATGTTCTTTTATAGCAGTCATGGCTTAGTGGTAAGTCATGTAGACTACTGTTTCCAAGGTCCTGGGCTCGGGACTGACAGTGGGATTTTATTTTGCTTCTGAGCAGACTACAGGCCTTGTCATTCAGAGTGACTAAGGCACTTCTAAGAATTGTAAGCAGGGTAGCGCTGGTTTGCATGGCGCTCACGCATGCGCATTGGCATTTAGCTTCACGCACACACGCTTAGCCAAGCGCATACCCGCTTACAACTGCTTAAAAGTGCTTACTCTTGTGCACACCCGCGCTAATTTCTTTGAAAGAAATGAAAATGGGGAGACAGGAAAGTGGTGAAAAAGGGGTCACAAAGAGGGTAGGACAGTAGGGAAACAAGCTCAGGATTTGCAGTAAGGGTGTAGGAAAGGCCCATAGCTGCACATTTCTTTATCAGCAACAGCTCTGCATACATGTATAATTTGGTGTGAAATTAGAAACCTTCCACCCCTGAGAAAGGGGTGAGGACAACAATATTTGTTGTACAGCCAATTGTAATTGTCAGTTCACATGTCCAGCAGACATGTCTGCGAAATGGGCAGCTATGTATGGGGATTAATTTTTTTGTGGGAACAGAGTGCCCTTTTTTTTTTCAGGTGAGAGTGGAATGTCAGGTATGGGAAGTAGGTATAGTTGGGGAGGTAGGTAGGGGAGGTTAACAGACAAGACAAACAAGATGCATACAGGGGTGGTGTATGACACATGTGGGGGGGGACACAATTGACGAGGATGGATGTTTGGATATCTCGAGCCCATGAGCCCACAGATGGCAACAGTGGAACTGAGATCCCCACCCATGGGCAGTTGCCACTGTGCCTTCACTGCCCAGGACGGGGCTGTGCTGGGGGCTGTGTAGAATGGGCAGCAGGCACACCTGTGAGTTGTGCCACCTGTGCCTCAAGCTGGCGTAGGGGCTCAAGCACAGAATGCCTGATCTCCCTATGCACCACAGTCCGGACACTACGGAGGGTGAGTGGAAGGTCTCCTCCGGCCACGCTTGCAGACGGGGGATGAGCCCCATCCCCTGCAGCGCTTCCACCCAAAGGTGGCACAGTGCCACCGGAGGAGGGTCCAGCCTGGGCACTAGTGCCAGGTGCACACGCCAGCTGAGGTGGGAGTGGTGGGTCCGCTGGAACCCGCCTTCCCTGTCATCCTATGTTTTGCAATATTTTATGACAGTTTGGACTAGTAACAAACAATACCATTCACAATTAGTTGTAACAGCATGCATTAGTATTCCCATTAACCTAACACCCATAAATTCAAGACATTGAACAGCAAGCATAACACATGCATAATTTGAACAACAGTACACAATCCAACAGCATGCAGGGTTGATTGATGGCAACAGGCCATCAGGTTTGGATGTATGAACAGGGCACATGCATCAACGTACATGCAAATACGTATGAACCAACAGGACAGATGTCCAGGGGAATTAATTGTGAATACACATACCCATTTCATGTGGAATGGATTATTAGTGGTTATAGGGTAGGGTGAAGAAATATTTCATTAACAACTTCAAATACCTATACATATGCTGTACATTTCTACTAGCTGCAGATATATACACCCTACAGGTCTGACTACAGTTTCCTATTTGTAAACTTAGGCATGTTGGTGATGGGAATGTTACTGCTACATTAATATACATTGCATTTTTATTCATACACGTTCATATCTGGCTCTATTCAGCTACAGCATCCTGCTACATTTGATTTATATGGCTCTAGACAACTGTGGATGTTTGGCATTTCATACAACCATACTATCTGCATATTGCAAAGGTACAGCAACATATCCAAATTGTGGGACAGACATTCCAGCTTCAGTACTTTATTGCACACATTTCACTCCTTGGTTGTGCCTGTCACATTCATTTCATTCTGTACTGACTGCAGTATACTTTATTCAGGAGTTATTACAACTTTCTTGGTGGATTCATACCTCTTTCTCACACTCTCACTTGTTTTATTTTTACAATTCAGGATGGTACTTAATTCTAGGCTTTATTGACATGTTTTACTTGGTTACAACAATCCTTTCCAACAGTCTCACTTGTGTCATGTTTCAGATTTTAAACGGGGATATATTTCACACATGTGTTGTACTCAGCTTGTGTAGCTGTAATTTACAGCCTGCTGCAGGTTATGTACTATTAAGTTACAGATGGAACATCTTTATTTCAGACTTGTTTCATTTTTATTTTTGGATTACAGGCTGCATCACACTTATGTAATCACACAGTACTAGCAGAATCTCTCTTACACTGTTACTTGAACTTTTTATTAATAAGTGACTACACTGCACTCGTTTGCAAGCTGTCATACTTATATTTTTTAACAGTTACAGGGAGAAAATTACTAACCTGCCTGGTGGCGCAACCACACAAGCCTATCGGCATAGGCTTGACGATTCGCAGAACAGACACCTGCAGCTGTAATATAAATGAAGTAATATTGGAATGCACATCTCCATAATATCAGCTAGGATAATTTCTACATAAATAATTACATGTAACTTACTCAGTAGTGGGGCGTTGGGCATTTGCCGGGAATCCTGGATTCAACGGTTCAGTTGGTCCTGCTTCCATCTCTTCAGGTCCGCATGGTGGTGATGGACCTGTTCACCAGTCCTTGGTATTCCTGTGGCACTGGTGAGATCATGTGCCAACCGGTCCCATGCCTCAGCCTTGTATGCTCCCCCACAGGACCTGGCCCTGCATGAGTTGGGCCTCATGATCGTGGATGAGGAGCCAAACCATATATTTGGACTCCTCAATGCCCCACCTCTGTGCTCGGAAGCAACTACCCTCTCCTACACCTGCCATCCTGACTGCAAATCAGTTCCACAATCAGTTATGCTGTGTATTGCCGCGTATGGGGCTTATATATGCCGTTTTTCCTGCACTTATCTGTGATTGGCCATTTTGGAAATGTATCAGCTTCACAAAACCTACTTTGTCATGCTTCTCTTTCCATTCATTCCTATATATATGCTAATACTGCATTTCTAAGAGCGACTGTCATGGCTTAGTGGTTCAGTACTTTGACTATGGTGCATGGTATCCTGAGTTTGAGCCTGGCCATTGCTTTTTTTATTTTATGACTGTCTACACAGGCTAGGAGGTGTGTCTGTGTAAAGGCAGTTTCGATACAGCTTGCTCAACGTTGCTCGCCGGTTAGCTTGTTGGCGCGGTCCGCAGCTCTGCGCAAACGGGTTACGCTGGTTTACGCATCATTTGGCTGTCAGCACGCATATTACGCTCAGCTCAGCTACGGGCACACAGTTTCAGCGTGTTACAATGCTGCTCAACCCCGGGCACTCATTTTACACCTGTTAAACCACTGCTCACCTACGGGCAGATATACTCAGCTTGTTAGAGCGTAGCTCAGCTATAGGCACTTCTGACATTTTTTTTTTATTATCTCACATTTCTTCAAAATACATGGCCCATTTCATTACATTTCACATAAAATATAATTATATATATGTACATATATGTCAGGGAATTGTTTCGTGCTTATTTCGCTAGAGATAAAAATATATGTTGTTGGGGCTCGAACCGTGACTGCCTCCTCTTCAGCCAACGTCTCTTTCACTACGCTATTGCTTCTTGGCTTATTTTGCATATTTAGATCTTATATGCTTTTCCACTGACTGCTAACTGTGGCTAAGCGACTGGCATGCCCGCGCAAACGAACGCAATTACTGGCAAACATCTTTAAAACTTATAAAAAAATATAACATGTTCATTTTTATAGTTTATGTTTATATTCTGTGGGGGCATATGTTGTGTTGTGTTTGTTGACATTTACGCGGACTCTCTCATGGGGGTTTACTTTCGGGACTGTTACTCTTCTGAGGGCGTGTCCGTTTGCAGGACTCGCCCTGCGGACGTGCCCCCTACTTTCTTACATGGACCGTGTTAGCCTTGGGTGTGAGTCAGCATGCCCTCATGAATATGCATGGCATGCTGACGTCACACCGTTTAACTGCGGCCTCCGTGTAAGACTTGTAACTCTTACATGGAGGCTTCGTGAATCCTGCCCATTGTTTTTTTTCTTGCCAATAGTTTGAAAATAATAGAGAATTCTGGTGTTTTATGTTTGTTAGAAGTTTATATGTCCTAGAAATTGTTTTCCCTTTCATCTCGAGGTTTTCTAGTATTAGTTTTACTAGGTTAATATCCTGCAAGTCGACTTGTGTTTGTGAGAATTTAGCATTTATGAGATAATGGATTTGGGTAAGAATAAGTCCCTTGGGTATAACAGCAAATCCCTACCATTTTTTAACCTAAATCAAAATGGCATATTCACGAAGAATATACACCCACTAATTAAATACATGATTCTTACTACACAGGAATTATTTAAATCATTGTAATTATTAGATTTATAAAACCACTCCACCTAAATCCAAACCTACTAATAAACAATAAACCCTTAAATCTAGCAAATTACCCTCTGATAAAAGATCTCTCAGTATGGGAAATATACCAATGGAGAGAATCCAATATACAACAAATAAGACTAGAACTAAATCTTACTAAGAGTTGATTTGTTATCTTATAGAGCTGGTACTAGAATATAATGTTTTTTTTGCTTGAGAAGAAATATCACCTGCAGACCTCTGGCATAGCTATGAGCACTTTGTGTGCCAATAGCTATGCCAATATGGTCATGACATACTGGGGAAATGCAAACATCTTAAACGTTGAACAGCTTAATGTGCATGTAAAATTTTATTGGTGTTTTGTGGATGACTTATACATTTTTTGGAAAGGAGACCTTGAAAGTTTAATTAATTTTCTAAGTGCTATAAATACAAGTACCTCCTTTCTTAAGTTCACAATGAAACATTCTTGCACTCACATAGATTTCCTTGATGTAACCTTGTATAAGGATATAGATGGAAAGCTGCATACTAAGAGATATAGAAAACCATGTTATACACATAGTTATCTTGAACGTAATAGTATGCATCCACCACATATTTTTGAAAATGTGGTAAGAGGTCAACTTTTAAGAGTTTCTAGACTTCATCACCAGGAACAAGAATTTGAAACAACTATGTGTTCCACTAGTGTGGAATTTATAGAACGTGGTTATAAACCTTTTGAAGTTAGTAAAGCATATGAGAGGGTTAAGTCAGAAAGACAAAGTAGTGGACGTCCATTTTTTTTACGTAAAGAAAACATAAGAAAGACTGCCCATAATAATTGTTATGGCAATGTAGCTTATTGTATGACTTTTAGTACTGACAGCATAGATATAAAAAAGATTTTCAGAGAAAATTGGCATATTTTATCTTCTGATCCTACTCTATGTGAGTTTGTCAGTGCAGTACCAAATTTTGTTTATAAAAATAAAAAATCATTGAAAAGAGAGCTCTGTTTTCCTAATACAAGTAAGCTAAGGCAACCTAGTATTAGAACAACTAGTTTTGGCACATCTATCTGTGGCAAATGCACTTTTTGTAAATACATTGATGTATCTAATAAATTTATTCAACCAGACAATGGTAATCATTATGTTTTTAAAGTTGAAGCTAATTGTGACACTAAAAACTTAGTTTACCTAGCACAGTGTGTGACTTGTTCAAAATTTTATATAGGAAAAACTAATAGGCAACTTAAGGAACGAAGTAGAGACCATTATTATTGTGCTAATAAGGGCCATAGTTATACTGCCTTAGCTAAACATATACTAGAGAAAGGCACTAACCATTGGTTTAAGTTTATGGCAGTAGAAGTAATTTATGAAAGTTTTAGGTTGGGTGATATAACTAATGTCACAGAAGGGAAAGCACTAAGATGAATTCTTAAACTATCAGCCCATAGAGGTGCAGGTTTGAATGAATCAGTACCTCTTAAGCCAGTTCTGAAAGAAAGAAAGCTTTTTAAATAGATATTTGTGTCTTTATGGCAATAGCCTTCTATGGTTTCTGCTTTAAAAGAAAGCTGTGCCTTTAAAATGTTTATGACTATTGTATCTGCATGTTTTTTATTTGTAGGTATTTAATTGATTGTATTTTAAATATCTGAGATGCTGCTGTTTTTTTGTATGGTGTGAAGCAGCGATTTTATCGTGAAAGTGCTCACCTGTGTTCGAATAAAAGTCTGTTTGGATTTTATACTGCTCTTTGCCATTTGCTTTTTATTGGTTTGCTGTGGTGCTGTGTTCTACATTTTTGTTCATTTCATCTTTTCATAGATGTTACTAGGCAGATGGTCCAGGAAACTAGTTAGAAGCATGTTCAGTTTTCACAAGAATTGTGAGTTCAATTTCTAATACACATTTTCAGAAAGCATAGTATCAGTATGTTAAAGCTATAACTAAGACAACCACAAAAGTTTCAGTAGCTACAGTTAAAAGGTGGTGACATGATAGTTGGCTTATTACCAAAACATATATTCCAATGGTGTCCTAAAGCTGTTTTTAGATACTGCCCAATAGAAGTCTTAAGAGTAGGAGGTTCCCTACAGTGTCAGAATCAGAGTAGAGACTTGTACACATTTAATTTAGTTTTTCGTAATAAGCTGCTTATGTCACCTTGGATACTGGTTTTACTGTTGTCATGTATGGGGCACTTATCATTATTACAATGCATTCATATTACTTTGACAAGGTGAGTCATTCTATGGCCTTAAATACATAAAGCAATGAAATAAATGGCTATTGTATACATTAATATGCTATCTGTCAGGGCTTTTTATAGGAGGAAAAATCACAAGAAGGGACTAGGCAGGTTTTAAAACATGGAGGTTCAATTTCCTTACCGAACCGCTCATGCATACTGCTGGTCAAATTACAACAACAACAAGAAAAAAACTGACAAAAGTCAAAATCAGTTCTTTCAAATTTTGTTTTTAAATGTTCGGCAGTAACACAGGCTTTAGCTATATGGGTTACATCATGCCCAGGACATAACAGCCATCTAGTCTTCCAAAGACTCTGGCTGCCCACACACATGCTCCCCAGCTGCTATATCATAGCTCCAAAGGGAGAAAACAGCAGCCTGAGACCAAAAATAAGTCAGTTCTTTCTTATCACTCCCAAGAGCAGTCCTCCTGAACTTCAGAAGATTGGCATTTGGCTTCTGATGTTCCATTGTTGGCAGACAAGTCCCCTTTGGGGAACCCTATCACACTACCCTATCACACTTATTTTTAGTTTTTATCTTATTTTTGTCTAAATTTGGATTATGCCTGAAAAAAATTGGCTTTTTACTGGGGTCTGTATCACATAGTCAAACTGTCATAAGTTCGACTATGTAAATATCAAACCCAGAAGTCTGAAAACTGAAAACTCCGAACACTCAGAACAGCGATTTTTTCCCAGGAAAAAAAAATATCGCTGTTCCGGTACAAAACGCGGAAACACACAAACACTACATACTGTTGTTAATGTGGGAGGCTGTGCACCCACCCCCTACTTAAATATATCAACTCCAAGATCGCAACACAGTGGAGGAAATAGCAAATCCGTGGAAATGGCTCACCGAATTCTTTCCCTGGGAAAGAATTCAATGTTCTGCGGCTTCGCTATTTTCAGACTTTCAACTTCCCAGTTCGAAGTTTCAGCGTTCGGACATTTGTGCGTACGGACTTATGATATACACTCATTTACTGTGTTTACTATTTGAATGGGAATGTCTTGTCTAACATGTTTTTTTTTATCTGAGACTGTTTATTTTTATTTGGAGAACTTAGCTGTAGTAAAAGTGTGCTGCTTTTGTACTATTTCTATTTGAGGTCAGGAATTTATATATTTTAGGATTATTTATTTATTTATTTGACACTTTTTAACCAGGTTAGTCCATCTGAGCCAATGACCCATTTTCAGTGGAGACCCAAGGAGAAACGCTCCACCATTACAACAAAGAACACAAAGATAACATGATTAGGCAGTATACAAAATATGGAGAAAAGCTCCACATTACCAAAACAAAAAGTTACAATCTAGGCAAAAATACAGAAACTAAGAGAGCAAGTACAAAAATAAAGTGGAGAAAAGCTCCAGCATTACCAAACAAAAAGTTCCATACTAGGCAAAAATACAGAAATTAAGAGGGCATGTAATTGACATTAAAAAGGCTACATAGTAATAAATAATATATATTAGTAATAACAATATAGATCCATCTTTCCCTTGGTATCATATTCTTGGAATTGAAATTCATCAACAGATAAGTTAAAATTTTCAAACTTACAGAAGAGATGTGAAAAATAAGAAGGAGTGGACATAGAAGTTTAAAGAGGATTGTGACAGGGGCAGGATCTTGATTTTAGAAAATGAAGCTTGACTTCAGTTTTGAAGCAGATGGAACTAGTCATATTGTGAAGGCTAGGTGGGAGCCTATTCCAGACAAGGGACACTGAGTGCTTGTAGAGGAGTTTACCTATAGTTCTGTTTGGTTTATACATGTCCAGAAGGTGCTGGTCTGAACTACGAAGTGTACGGGTAGGGATATAAGGGGATATTATGGTGGAGAGAGATGGACAGGCTTGGGCTTTGTTAAGTAAGGTGTGTGTGACCTGCAATTGGGAAAGTAGTAAGAGCTGAGGGAATTCCAGCCACTGAAGCTGTTTCAGAGCAAGGTAATGATGTGATTTGTAAGGAAGGTAACAAGTGAATCTGGCTATGCTGTTGTAGGTTTGCTCAAGTTTGGAGAGAAGGGTTGATTGGAGATTGGTAAAGATAGGGGAGGCTAGAGGAGACATGGAAGAAGGAAGGCTTGGGCTAGAGGGGGGCCTGGAGTTAGAAGTGAGGAATTTTTTATTTCTATAGAGAAGACCAAGTTTCTGATTAGTTTTTTTGACACAGTGTTGAATATGGATGTTGAATTTTAGCTGGTCATCAATTATAGCACCAAGCAATTTAGTGAGTGGTTCTGCTTTGATGAAAGTGTTATCTAGAGAAGAAATGGTAAAGGAGGGTTTAAGGTGGAAAAGAGATATGCCGAGAAATAGTAGGAGCTTAGTCTTTTGGGGGTTAAGTATAAGTTGGTGTTCTGTGAGCCATTTTTCCACGGATGAGAAAGAGTTTTGGGTGATGGAAAGAAGTTTGCATATGTTGTTGGCACAACAGATGAGAGTAGCATCATCAGCATATTATATAAGGCAGGAGGAAGTACAGGAGGTGGAGAAATTATTGGTGAATATATTGAAAAAGAGGGGGCCAAGGACTGAGCCTTGAGGGATGCCAGTTCAGGTAGGTAGGAAAGAGGAGCAGGTAGATTGCCATCTGACAGACTGGAGCCTGTTTGAGAGGTAGCTTGAGAACCAGAGAATAGTGGAAAGGGAGAGGTTGAGATCAGTAAGTCTGGGGAGTAGTTTGTAATGGGAGACCATATCAAAACCTTTAGAGAGGTTGAGGAAAAGGCAAGATATCAGGAGATTTTTGTACCTAGCTTCGGCAACAGTGTGAGTGAAGGATATGAGGGCTGTGGATGTGCTATGCTTTGGCCTAAAGCCATGTTGAGTGGGGGTCAGAAGATTTTCATTGCTTAGGTAGTTTAGAAGTTGGTTATGAATGCATTTTTCCAGAATTTTGGATAGTGGAGATAGGATGGCAATGGGTCTATAAGTTGGATGGATCAGCAGAGTTACCTTCTTTGTGTAGTGTATTGATGTAGAAAGATTTCCAGATGTGTGGGACAGTGGATTCTTGGATAGATTGGTTTATTATGATAAAGACAGGATAGGCTATAGAATGAGCTGCAAGTTTAAGAAAGAGAGGGGGGAAGTTATCAGTAGAGGGAGAGCAAGGTTACAATTTTAGTAGAAGAGACCTGATGCAAGCTGTGGAGACAGAATTAAGAGAGAAAGCATAGGTGTTACCTGTATTGTGCATGGTGTGCGAGAAGTTGTGGATATGGGAGGGTTGGGTAAGTTTTTGAATTGATTTGATGAAGTGGGTATTAAGTAAGGTGGCAGTTTCAAGGGTAGAATAATTTGGGTAGGGGTTGTGGGTTCACCAGGGTGCAAAATTTTATTGATGGTAGGCTAGATTTTGTTAGGATTAGACTTTTGAGAGAACTGTGGATTATAGAAGTATTTTTCTTGTCTTTGTTGATTTCTTTTTTTATTGATAGATTATGTAGTTCATTGTATTCTTGTAAAGCTGCTGCAGATTTAGTTTTTAGCCATTGTTGCCAGTATTTGTCCCTTTCTTTCATGAGAGGGTGGGTGTCTTTGGTGAGCGAAGGTGAGTAATTTGTTTTGATTCTCACCTTTCTTAGGGGAGCTAAAGAGTCAAGAATATTCAGAAATGTACAATTAAAATGTAGAATGGCATAATTGAGAGGGAGGTACTTCAGGTAGTTACAGTTAATGAAAGTGAATTGGTTGTTAAAAGTTTCAGAGTTGAAGGAAGAAAGGTTGAGACATTCTCTGTAATGGTGGGATTTAGGGATTTGAAAGGAGTATTGCTGGACTTCAGTGGGGAGGTGGTCACTTAGGGAGTCAGGTAGAGTATTAGGGTTATGATATGGGGTGGGGTCAGAAGTAAGAATCCAGTCTAAGGTGGAATGGTTGGTATTGTTAGTAATGAAGTGGGTAGGTGTTGTGATAAGTTGATGGAAACCATAGTGGGTTATATGTAGTGAGGGAGATGTAGAGGATAGTTTTTGCCAATCGATATTAATGTCACCTAGTAGTAAAGTCTCATGGGGGATATTCTCAGAGATCCAGGCTAGGATAGATTTGAGAATGGGAATGTTATTCCCTGGTGGGATATAGATAGATGCAATGGCAAATTTCTTTTGGGGGTTGAGATGATAGTTTAGTAGAGGGTTGAGATGACAGTTTAGAAGAAGTAGTTCTGCAGATTGAAAGTTGGGGTGAGATATGGGCAATGGGGGATAGGTTAAGGTGTGCTGAGTACAGGATAGCAACACCCCCACCTTTTTTAGTAGTTCTATCTTGGCAGTAAATGTTATAATGGGGAGGTAATATTTCTGAGTTAGAGATATGCAGCTTTAACCAGGTTTCACATAGGGCTAGGATGTGAGGTGAGTGATGGGTGATACAGGAGTAACTTTCTTAGGTAGACTCTGTATGTTGATAGCAAAGATAGAGAGATGTTTGGTCAGGCTGGTATTAGTAGTAGTTGGGAAAGGAGGCCTGGGTTGGGGTGGATGTCACCAGCTAGTACTATATTGTTTGTAGGTGGAGAAGATGTAGTAGTATGAAGGTAGAAACTAAAAGGTTTGTATTTGTGTATGCAGGATGTAGTGGTGAGATGGAGAATTTTTAATTTGAAGAGTTGTGGGAAGGAAGAATTGAAGAGAGAGGGATAGATTAGAAAAGACAAGGAAGATTCCTTGTGGGGTACAGGAGATTTGGAGGTTGGAGATGGGTGTGAGTGATTAAAATTCGAGTGATGGGAGGTAAGGAATGAGAGCTAAAGTAGAAGGATAGATATGAGGTAAAAGGGGGCATTATATGTGTGAGGTAGGTAGTGAAAGGTGGATTGAGAAAAACAAAGGAAGGAGTGCATGAGGAAGAGTGTGCTGAACAGGGCAGAGACCTGATATAGAAGGAGAACAAGAGAATGAAAATAAAAGTTAGTAGGGTACAGAGGAGTGAGAGTAAAAGTGAAAACTGATGAGTTATGGAGAAGTAGTAAAGGATGGGGGCTCCAGTGAGGTGATAGTGGGTGGGGTGGAGATAGGGATAGAGAGGGAGATGAAAGGGAAGACTGGTTGGGGATGAGTGGAGATGATAGGCATTGGATGATAAGGGGTATAGAATGTTTTTGATATGGTCATCCACCAAACCTAACAGAACTGCTGCCTCTGGTTTTAAATCATATGCTTTCCTTAGAGGTCATAGAACCAGTGCCTCTACATCAGATAGGGAAAGGATCCTATTCATGACTGTTTCTGGTGGCAGCTGGGCATGCTTCCTGGAGACCAGTTCTTGGCCCTTAATCCCAGCATTCAAGATGTTGACTTTACAGGGACTGTTAACTTTCATTTTTATGCATATTTATTTGGTAGCTCTTGACCTGAAAGATGCATTTCTTCACTTTCACACTGTCACAGAAATCAGCAGTTTTCTCAGATTTCCAACGTCTGGGTCACATTACCACTTTTCTGCATTAGTCTTTGGGTTATCTGCAGCTCCAAGGGTGTTTATAAAGTCTCTAGCTCCAATAATAGCTAATTGCACACTTCAGAACATTTACATATTTGCTTATTTGGATGACTTACTTATCTTTGCAGCATCTTTTTCCAGGTGCCAGGAATCCCTTGCATGGGTTACAAATCTCCTTGTTAAACTAGCTTTTCAGATCAACAGTCAAAAATTCTCCTTAATTTGTTCTCACAGTATAGTGTTTCTAGGATGCCTGCTAGATTCTTCCCTGCAAAAGGCGTGCCTAACTCAGTAGAAAGTGGACTAGTATCTGGAAGTCTTCCTGAGTTTCTCTAATCAGTCTCAGACTTCAGTCAGAGAGTATGTGAGGATTCTAGGGTTCATGGTATCCTTGATTAACACAATTCCTCTTGCCAGGTTTCACATGAGAAAAATCATATGTTTGTTAAAAACAATGTTGACCCAACATTCTCACCCTCTGGAATTTCAAATTCCAAACTTGGATTTTGTGAAGAGAGAAATGCTTTTTTGGTCCCCTTGGAACTCATGGTGCCAGCCTGGCAAATCAAGCAGCAAGCTTCTGACAAGCATGGCTTTAAGAGAAAAATGACAGGAGGGATCAAATAGAACGCAGGTAGTCTTCCATAAAAACATACAAGCCTCTACTTCGGAATGACTATGTCAGCATTCTTTCACACCCTCCCTCCCTCTAGGTTCTGTGTCTATACTGGGTCTACCAGCTATCCTCCTAACTCCCCTGCACTCTTCCAGTATTTGCTGGAGCCAGTCATGGATCCTAAGGGCATCCTGGGGGCTTGGTCATCTGTGTTTCTGTCCAGAGGGTTTATATATATATATATATATGTATATTCCCTACTCATTTGTTTCCTTTTCCCTGTCACCCAACCCCCACATGTTTATTGACTATTTCCAAGGATACCTACCCTCTATCAACTATGTCTCCCCTTAGGGAGTATCATAGATACACACCCTCCCTCCCAGGTCACATATTCATTCCTGCCAACTGAGCTGTTAATCAAACCCAGGTTGGCTGGGCTGTAAATAGGGCTTTATCCCTGTATTTAGTTGGAGCAGCCCAAGACAGAACTGCTTTCATGGAAAAAAGAGATTTCCCTTAATACAGGTCTCCCATTGTCTCTTCCAACCCCTGATTAATCTGGTACAACAGATGCATTGGATTTTGCTTAAAGTACTGTATTAATGTGGTTAAAGAGTCTTTGAAATAAAACAGACAGGCCAATGCACATAAACATGAATGACATGTTAACTGTGGTCCATGTTAAATAATCTCTTCACCTCATCTTCTGCACATCCCTGAACCTCTGCAGGAGATTGCAGACAACACCACAGTAATGTGGTACATTAACAGGGAAGCATCAGTTATCACCCTCTCTGCAGGCTGGCTATGGTAGAGGTTGCTCTGAAGCATTGTTTAACCCACCAGGTTTCCTACATTCAGAGCAAAAGGTAGTGACAGACTAACTGAATGGGACTAGGACAGACCCTCACGAATGGAACTTGAACGTGGGAGTCTTCCAGGATTTCATCCACTGGTGTGGAGCACCTCAAAGAGATTGTTCACCTCTTTTCAAAACAGGCAATTGAACAAATTCTGCACCAGGACTCCTTGTAATCAGGCCTGGAAAACATGATTTTTCATTCCCTTGAACAGGAACGTTCCCCTATACTTTTACACGCTTTCCACTGATTTCCTGGGGCATTATGTAGATTCAGAAGAACTCTTCAATGATCATTATTGTGACTCCCTTCTGTCCCATTTAACCAGACCAGACACTCAACTGTATAGATCTCATATTTTGGTTTGCTCCCTATACATCTATGTATTACTGACAAATTAGTGAGGACTGAATTCACTAACAATGACAGAAATTTGAGTTTCAGACTTCACATCCTTCAGAAAATACATGATAACACAAACTCTTTTACTATAGCAACTTTATGTTTATAAGAGCAATATTTAAAATATGACCCTATTTTGGAATCTTTCATCCCCCCTATTACATTTAACTTTGTCCAGATTTCTTGTGCTGAGAGGTTGAGAGGTATGCCGGTAACAGTGGTTACCAGCCCTTCCAATTTACTCACAGTCAATTAGCAAATTTGACAGGGGGGTCAGCATGGATCCTAAGGGCCAGCATGGATCAGGTAGAGGGTTCTACTTTTATCCTGCACCACCCCCTGACATATAAGCTGAAACTGACCTGCAGGGGGTGTGTAATTAAGGGATTGCTCTAACCTGCCTCCACACTGCGGCATGGTGCCATGTTCAAGCTGCCTTCCCCTTCAGCTAAGCACATTGCAATTGGCTTCCCAGCCTCTGCCAAGAAGCTTCTATTGGTCTGTGTGTACTTCTCACATGTCCTCCCATCTAAGAAGGGCATGTCCATCCAACCTGCTGCCCCATCAGTCACCCAATGAATTCCAGGTCACCTAGTCTGTAGTCAGGGTTTTATCCCAATATGCAAAAAGAGCTGCTGCTACTTGAAATTCTTATGTCGCTAACTGAAGAAAATGCTGTCACAATAATAACGAAGGCCCATTCAGGGATTCTGCAGTACTATTTCTTTAAACTTTGTGTGTGTTACTATGCTTTGGCCCACCTTACTCCCTTAGCAAGATGCATCTGTCAACCATTTCTACATGTCTGTCCACAGATCCTCCTCTTTCTTCTCAGACTTTGGTCAAGCTGTCCTTAAAAGTGGCTTTGCATTTAAGATCACCTAGGAAACTGGTGGCACCTTCCTGGTGGAAAGTTAAATCTGTCTTTCTTTGAACCAGCTCAGGAAGGTGTCCCTTTGATCAGGAATTGGAAAGCTGTTTTACTTATTACTCTGCAATGTGCAAGAAAGTATCTGAGTTACAAGTTTTCATGGTGTGTGAACCTCTTTGGTTTTCCATAGAGATGGGGTTGCTTTTAGAAGAAATGCTTTTATTCTTGCCAACACTAATTTCAGAGTTTACTTTGAATCAAGCTATCTATCTCCCTGTATTCTTTCCTGAACTTAACAACCAGGGAGAAAAGAGTATCCATACTCTGGACATGCCTAGGCAACTCAGGTATTATCTTGACAGAACTAATCCTTTAGGAAATTTGAACAGCTGAACAGCTGTGTATTTCATATGACTGGACAAAGAAAATGTAACCTGAGCCAAAGCAGACTATTTATGCACTGCTATTCCTTGCTTTATTTTTATTTTCACCAGGTAAATCACTTCCATGCAGGATCAAGACACAGGGAAAAAATTCAGTCCTACTCGTCAACTTTGGGGTCTTCCTGAATCCTTTTAACACACCTTAACTGACCAACACTACACTACAGTAACTAAATGAAGCTGAGGGTCTAGTGGCTGCTAGGCACCCAAAAGGCACGGCGTTCTAAATGCTCCAAGGTGCAGTTTATCCAACTTTTTGTTTCAATAAACAAAAATCATCCATAAGGAAAGAAATTCAGTCATACTTTATTATTTAAGAGGGAAATGAGATGTATCCAAAGATGAATGCTCAAAGTTAAACAAATGACAGTGCACAATAAACACATAAAACAAATGCATGTGATGATGCATAAATCATATCTGGAAATACTATTTGCCTCCCTGCACCACCTTAAAAAGGTAGTCACATTCTGTGTCCCCATCTGGTGTTAAATTGGGATAAAAATTAAGGGAATACTATATTTCAAGTAGCTGCCGATATATGTATACACACACACACACACACACACACACACACACACACACACACACACACACACACACACACACACACAAATGTATACATATACATGAGCGCGCACACATACACACACACACACACACACACACACACACACACACACACATATATATACACATCTATATATATATATATATATATATATATATATATATATATATATATATATATATATATATATACAGCATGCCTCCTCACCCCTTCACACAAAAGACATCCACCTTATGTGTACCCCCCAATGACAGACTAGAACAAAACTGAAAAACAAATAAAACATTTATTTTCAGCAATAAATAAACAGAATGCTTCTTTACCCTCCCACAAAAGATAGGCACATTTATATGCATCTGATGTTTGAGAAAAATGAAAAAAAAATTACAGTAATATTTCCAACTTGTTACT
Organism: Protopterus annectens; assembly: GCF_019279795.1. Classification (NCBI taxonomy): domain Eukaryota; kingdom Metazoa; phylum Chordata; order Ceratodontiformes; family Protopteridae; genus Protopterus; species Protopterus annectens. Next base: position 428,656,985 of record NC_056731.1, on the reverse strand, counting down.
TTTAGACAGTACATTACTCCTGTAAAAGCTTAGCTGACAGTCTATGCACCCCTCTGAAATCTATGAGGAAAGTTAAAGAAAAAATGACAACACACATTGTCCCCATCCTAGCACAAGAATAGTGACCTCTGACATTTTGGAGGAAAGATTCAGAAATAAATTGATAAAGAAATATCACATGTATCCCAGCAAGGAAAACATCAAACAAAACAAAATATGAGCCAGGAAACACAGAGGCAAAATTTAATGGCAGATTATATAAACAAATAAAAGTTTTCACTTGGATATAATCTGATAATGTTGAAGAAATGATGACATCATTCCAAGCTCCCCACACAAGTTACAGTGACCGTCTGTGTTCACCTTTGAGCAGGGCTAGTTTTAGACTAGGCTGGGCTCAGGGCAGATGCCACTACTAAGTCTGTGTCAAATTTGACTTATACCACCTAGATGTGCAGGGGCCACAAGCCCCCAGAAGCTGCGAGGGTCTGGATATTCTGCAATGCATTTTATGCCTTATTGTTTTGACACAACATAAACTGAGCAAATCAAAGGGTCATTTAGTTTTATCCAGAAAGCTCCCACTCTCAGCAAGCAGTTATAGCTACATATATGTACAATTCAGACATCTGATTGTGACAGAAAAGGATTGCCATGTGACGTAGTTCACACAAACAGTTGCCATACATTAAAAGTATTCCAAGTTGCTTCACATTTCACACTAGTCCTGCAAATGCACAATAATGAGCAAGCAACAGCAGACAGCAATTCATTGTCCTCTACAGTCAGCCCTAACAATTATAGCTAGTTTATCTGTGTATATGGCAGATGTCCATCTCAGTAGTCCATCGTACTTCACACAAATGCACACTACTCCTGAAACCAGATAGTGACTGTTTAAACTGAACAACAATAGATCAGTTTCTTTCAACAGACAGCTCCAAACCTTACTTAGCAGTTATAGCTACTTCTGCATGCACTTCAGATGTTTCTGATAAATGATAGCCATGTATTTTATTCCAGATCTGTCATCTTCCATGAAGAGTAGCCAGATATTAAAGTACTCTAAGTTGCTTCATAGAAATCATGTTAACTCGGCAAATGCACACTGGACCCTTTTTTGTTGCAGTGTATTAAACTTACTGACTTCCATGTTTCCTTCCCTGCTTTAGCTAGTTAAAACTTAGCTTTCCATTTTCTTCTTTTTCCTTTTAGCCTTTCACAGTCTACAGGCAGACTGAGCTGCTTAACCAGTCTCCTTCCTACTTGCCAGCATCATCAAACTTCAATCACTGCCAGGATCTTACTACTAAACAGAGCCGAAATTTGTATGATTAAGATTTTTTCAAGCCTAATTGTTATATCTAAAGTGATCTACAGACACTTGTAAAACTCCCTCTTTAGTGTACACACTGCCAAGGGTTAGTGTCCCATTGTGGTTTTCACCAACTTCTTCATTTTTTCTATTTCTTGACACCTTGACAAACTAACCTGCTTCCTCTGCTTGACCTATGACTTTGCTAAATACCTTCTAGTCTCTCTCTATCTATATGTGTAATGAGCTGCTGTTCTTTCACAGACCCCTGTTTTCTCTCTGAAGTCCTAACACCTTGCTCTGTCACTAACTCCTTTCCAGCTCTTACTCTCCTCCCTTCAAACCACTTGCATTTGTGTTGCATCCCTAGCTCCTTTTCTATCCCTTATTTCTCCTAGCCTAATCTGCCTACGGACTGAAGTTCTTTACCTACTCTACAAAGGTTGCAATAGCTATCTTCCAACTGCAGTATATTCTCTCCTCACTGATTGTTCTCTTGCGAGCTACAGGTGTGATGGTGGGGCTCCACTCTTTTTACCCCTCACTACTCTTGGACTTCACTTCACTCCCCTACCCTATCTCCATTTCCCACTCACCCCCACTATCTCTATATTTATACTCTCATAGCCACGTCACTTCCTCTAACAGCTCCTCCTCTTCCTACCCACATATCTTATTGTTGCACCCTACCTCTTTCTGGTCACTATACCTCTTCCCCTTAGTACCCCTTTCTTTCCCCTTCATCCTTCCTTCACACCGTGTTACTCTCACATAACTTTCCCTTTCTTATAATTTTCCCTCCCAGAACTTTATATACCTTCACCCTCACCACCCCCCTCTCCAGTTTCTCTTCTTTCTAGTCTTATTCCTACTCCTCCTACTACCTATCTTCCTCATTTACCCTTTCCTTTCTTGCACCCCTCCACTTCCTTCCTTTCTCCAAACATGATCTCGGTATATCTATTTACTCCTTCACTTCTCTTACTATCTCTCCTTACCTGCTACAAAACTAATATCTCTTCTATCAACCCACCACCTACTCTTACTCACCCTCTTTATAGTCCAGACAGCCCCTACCATGTCATAATAAGTCCTTACTTGTTTAATTCACCTACCTTTTTCATGCACAAATACAAACTTCTCAACATCAACCCCCATCCACACAAAACTAAGTTCAAACACCTTACTAATGAATTTAAACTCCCTACATAGCATACTATCTCCATAAATATTTTACTATGTGGAGATATACACCCTATCCCTTGCCCCAACACCTCCCCTAATATTGACCCCAACTCCATTCCCCTACCTACTCTAATTCAAACTATCCACCAAGTATCTAATTGTCATCTCTATGAATATTCAGAGCCTCCTAAACAAAATTTCCAAATTTCATGCATGGATTGTCCACCACCTACCCAACATAGTTGTACTCACAGAAACTTGGCTGAAACCACATATTACAGACACTGAAATTCTTCCACCAGGTTACAACATCATCCGTAGTGACAGAATACACAAAAAAGCCAGTGGCATAGCAATTCTATTCTTCAATCATCTTAACATCACACCACTGCCTATATCAATCCCCGACTTTCTCCCTGCAGAATTAACACTAGCCAACTGCAAACTAAACAACTACACATCATTAATCATCAGTGGTATCTATATTCCTATATTACCTGGGAATAACATCCCTACTCTAGAAAACATTCTGTCCTTCATCTCCAACAATATCTCAATTGAAACTGTCATCCTAGAGGATATCAATGTCGACTGGCAAACCCTGACTTCTGACTACCCAACATCTAAGTCACCAACAAACAGATGCTCGTGAAACCTCTTGCACGGCAAGGAAGGCAAGAATCCACAAAACGAAGCCAGCAAGTGAGGAAGGTGTTAGCAATCATTTATTAACCCAAAGGAAAAATCCAGTTGGTTGTCAGAATAGATAAATATCAAAATATATCCAAACCAGTTTCGGCTCAAAAATAGCCTTCTTCAGTGGACACAAACAGAAAAATCAAACAAACAGCAGCAACTCAGTATATACATGTATAGATATACACCTGGTGATTAGCAACATAACCAATCACAACAATGAAACAATCAATGATGATAATTAATCATTAAATTAAAATTGATCATTGAGACCAGGTGGAAACAAAGCTCCCAGTTTTACTATCCATTTTTTTTCTTTAATGTTGAGCAACTCATGCCAACTGTCTTTGTCTTTACAAATTCCATTAATATGGTCAATAATCACAAATTTAAAAGAAGCAGTAGCATGTTTCAAAGTATGTTTAAATAGGGCATTATTGGGACGTTTATTTTTAATACCACTAAGATGTTCACAAATTCTCAAGCGAAAAGCTCGAGAAGTCTGCCCCACATAAAATGCGGAACAAGTGCAGGTCACCAAATAGATGACCCACTTGGTACTGCAATTAGCCCACATCTTTATTTCAAAAACCTCAGAAGTGTTTTTACTAGTGAATTCACGAGTATTAGAAATCTGCATGCAATAAGCACAGTGACCACATGAAAAACACCCCAATACAGGACCCCCTGTCAAGGAGATTTGATTATAGACTGGAGAACCATTTACAGGCTTTTTATAATGACTAAGCCTTGAGCCTATGGTCCGTCCCTTTCTGAAGGAGAAAGAACATCTCTCCTCAAGAAAAGGATGAAGTCTTTCGTCAGCTAACAAAACATTCCAATGTCTCTGAATAATGTTTACAAAACCTTGAGTGTTTCGTCCATAAGTAGTAACCAAACGCAAAGGCTGTATGACCCCCTTACTATTGTGATGTTTATAACGCAACAAATCTTGCCTATTAAACTTGGAGGCCCATTGTTTAGCCTGATTAATGGTCCCTGGACGATAGCCCCTCTCAAGAAATCTACAGGCAAGATCATCACGTGTTTTATAGATAGATAGATATCTTAAAGAGTTTCTTAACTATCTCAATAACAATGTATGGGGCATTGAATTTAAAATGTCATTTCACAGATCCAAGATGTTTTTTCTGGATGTGGAAATTACTAGAAATGCTGACAATACATTGTCTACTACTATTTTCAGAAAATTTCCTGAATACAACTCTTTACTATATGCTTCCAGCCTCCACCCACAACATATCATCCAGAACATACCCAAATCCCAATTTTTAAGAGCTAAGAGGATCTGTTCTAACCAATCATCTTATGTTAAAACACGTGATGATCTTGCCTGTAGATTTCTTGAGAGGGGCTATCGTCCAGGGACCATTAATCAGGCTAAACAATGGGCCTCCAAGTTTAATAGGCAAGATTTGTTGCGTTATAAACATCACACTAGTAAGGGGGTCATACAGCCTTTGCGTTTGGTTACTACTTATGGACGAAACACTCAAGGTTTTGTAAACATTATTCAGAGACATTGGAATGTTTTGTTAGCTGAAGAGAGACTTCATCCTTTTCTTGAGGAGAGATGTTCTTTCTCCTTCAGAAAGGGACGGACCATAGGCTCAAGGCTTAGTCATTATAAAAAGCCTGTTAATGGTTCTCCAGTCTATAATCAAATCTCCTTGACAGGGGGTCCTGTATTGGGGTGTTTTTCATGTGGTCACTGTGCTTATTGCATGCGGATTTCTAACACTCGTGAATTCACTAGTAAAAACACTTCTGAGGTTTTTGAAATAAAGATGTGGGCTAATTGCAGCACCAAGTGGGTCATCTATTTGGTGACCTGCACTTGTTCCGCATTTTATGTGGGGCAGACTTCTCGAGCTTTTCGCTTGAGAATTTGTGAACATCTTAGTGGTATTAAAAATAAATGTCCCAATAATGCCCTATTTAAACATACTTTGAAACATGCTACTGCTTCTTTTAAATTTGTGATTATTGACCATATTAATGGAATTTGTAAAGACAAAGACAGTTGGCATGAGTTGCTCAACTTTAAAGAAAAGAAATGGATAGTAAAACTGGGAGCTTTGTTTCCACCTGGTCTCAATGATCAATTTTAATTTAATGATTAATTATCATCATTGATTGTTTCATTGTTGTGATTGGTTATGTTGCTAATCACCAGGTGTATATCTATACATGTATTTACTGAGTTGCTGCTGTTTGTTTGATTTTTCTGTTTGTGTCCACTGAAGAAGGCTATTTTTGAGCCGAAACCAGTTTGGATATATTTTGATATTTATCTATTTTGACAACCCACTGGATTTTTCCTTTGGGTTAATAAATGATTGCTAACACCTTCCTCACTTGCTGGCTTCGTTTTGTGGATTCTTACCCAACATCTAGCCTAAATCTCCATGGCTTTACTCAAGTAAATTCCACCTGTGACCACTACAATAAATCCTCCAACACAGCCACCAGCCTTGAATGGATCCTAGTATCTAACCCGGCTTGTATCACAACCCTAAAACACTCCCAGACTCTATTAGTGACCACCTTCCTGTCTATGTACAAAGACTTTCCTTACATCAGAACAGGCATCAAAAATACAAAGAATGCCATAGTCTCACAAATTTCAGCACAGAAGAGTTCAACAATATACTTAGATCAATAAACTAGTCCTTCCTCCTTAGCCAACCACTAGAGGTTGCAGTTCTGAACTTTAACCACATTTTCCTGGATAGTCTTAACTCCCTAGCTCATCTCAGGAAAAAGTCAAATCGCCATTCACTTTGACTTTCTCATTCCACTTGAACCCTTATGCACAATAGGGACACAGCTTGGAAAATTTGAAACAGCTAAGTAACTATACAAAAAACAAGTCAGCATAGATAAACTATTATTTAAAACCTAAAATAAACCATCAAAACAATCCAAAAAATTCTGGAATACCATCAGCAAGATCCTGAACCCTGTTTCTCCCTATATACCAAACCCATTCCCAAACCTTTCTCCCTCTGAAACTGACACTCTATTCAATCCTACTTTATTAATTAAATTAATAAATTAACACAAAACATTCAGAACCCTAAGCCAACACCTCTACTCTCACTCCTTACCAACATACCCATTTTCGCTCTTAAACTAGTCCGTACTGCCTACATAAAATCTTCCCTACCAAACTTAAACCCTATTCTGCCTCAGTAGATAATCTCTCTCCAGAATTCCTTAAACTTGCTAACTCAGTAGCCTTTCCTATCTCTATCCTAATCAACAGATCTATTCAAGAATCTTTAGTCCCTTCTATCTGGAAACAATTTTTCATCATTCCATTTCATAAAGGTGGACTATCCATAGAACTGACAAACTATAGGCCCATAGCAGTTCTGTCATCTCTCTCAAAAAGTCTCAAAAATGCACTCACAAACAACTTCTAGAGCATCTCCTAAATGGAAATCTACTCACATCAAGCCAACACGGCTTCTGTCCTAACCACAGCACAAGTACTGCTTTACTTTTCTTTGCACATGCTATCATTAAAGCTAGAAAAAGCAATAACCTGATATCCTCCCTCTTTCTGGACCTCTTCAAAGCCTTTGACATCATCTCTCACCACTTACTTCTCCACAAAATGTCTGTTCTTGGTTTGTCCAACTCTGTTGTCAACTGGTTTTCTAGTTATCTTTCTAACTGATAGCAGTCTGTTAAGTGGCTTTCCTCCAACTTCCTCCCAATTAACACTGATGAACAACAAGTTTCCATTCTTGGGCCAGTAATTTTCAACATCTTCACCAACAGCCTTCACTCATCTTACACTCACTCTTCCCTTATTCAATATGTTGGTAACTCCACCATCATCTGCTCATCTGATAATTTCCTATACCTGCAATATCTTACTCAGAAATCTTTAAACTCAATAGAAAGCTGGTTAAGTGAAAACCAACTTATATTTAACCCTAAAAAAACAAACTGCTGTCATCCTTTAGCATTACATCTCTTAATAGCATCTTAATAAGTAGAGACACACACTAAACTCCTGGGTTTTATCATCAGTGTCCAACTAAAATTTGACCAACATGTACAAAGCTGCATAAAAAAAAACTCACCAAAAACTTGGGATGTGATACAGAACAAAAAACATTCCTCACCAATGACACTAGACTGGCCCTTGCTAGTAAATATCTTCTCCCCACCCTACTATATGCTTCTCCTATTTTAACCAACCTATAATCCACCTTAAAGGTGGGAAAGGTTAGTTTGCTTTTTATTTGTTGTATTACTTTATTGCCTTTTTCTATTTTGAATACTATGATTTGTTTTATTTACCTTGTGTTTTACTTGTATTCTGCTTTTAACTGCATATTAAAACTTGAAGACACAACAGCTCTGTCTCTTGCTAGTCAGGCAGAATTTTTTTTCCCACCCTCTTACTCGGTTACTGTTGTGTTCTTAAACACCACTGTCTTTCTAGTTGCCTGCCCCTTATGTTAATTTGACCATATAACTCATTTCCTCTCTGTTTTTACTGGCTTCTGTGAGTAAGCACAAAATTATCATTTTGTGAAATCACTCCCCTTCAGCTATTTAAATTTATTGGCCATCCTACTGTATTCCATAGTACCAGAATACAAAAGTGACCACCCCCTTTCAATCTATCTTGCTGTTTTAAAAATAGTAACTCTCCACTAAAACTTAACTTTTTAGACAGGTAAAACTTAAGTTACCTACTTTCACATCTAACTCCTCTAGTGCACATTGCAGTGTTTAGGATAAACCATTTTTTTTCATCTTACCTTTAAGCATCCCTGTGACTAGCACTTGCTTTAAAACCTGTTGGAAAGCACTAGGAAGTCTTAAACTGATACAAGCACTCAACTCTCCTTGTTAATAAGGAGAAATTAATCATATGCACTAAACAGCCTATAACTGCAAAGTACCTTGTAAGGTAAGGGAAAACAGCTCTTGTACTTTACAAAAAAAGCACCAAACCAGGCATGTCCAAGGGTCAGCTTCCGATGATTTCTCCTGTCCACCTGGTGAATCTGGGCATACTGGGACAATGCAGCAATTGTCTCATGTACACAGGCAACCCTCTCCTCCTACCACCCAACACTACAACCTGCGAGAGATGTACTTACATAGCCAAACTGGAAACAAAGCTCTCTCCACCCAAGATTGTGCTAGACAGTCAAGAGGAGAAGGTTAACACCCACACTACACCTCAAGCAAAACATAGCCCTTCTAAACCCACAACACCAACACCCACACATAGCAACACTAAACCCACATATGTGGAGGCCCTTAACATTAACCTGCCCAAGCAACAAGGACCTCCGAAGCTGAAATGTAAACAAACACCAATCACAACCAAAGTGTCACATAGCTCACAACACTAGTGTGCCACCCAACAACAGCCCCTAAGGCAAGACAACGTACCCAACACTTAGTCATAGGTGACTCTATAGTCAGGCACACTGATATCTCACTCACCAGGCTGAACAAGGAGAAAATTGCAGTCAGCTGCCTGTCGGGTGCCAGGATCCGCCACATAACACATGCACTCAAGTCACTCCACAACAAGTACAAATATGACTCTGTCATTGTCCATGTTGGAGTGAATGACTTGAGACATACCTCCCTGGACAACATGAAAAGAGACAGGGAAGAGGTTTTGGATCATGTGGCCCAGGCAGGTATGACCCTAGCCCTGAGTAGCATCCTGCCTTCACCCAGAATGATACCACAGTATAAGGACAAAATTATTGACTTCAACAATTGCCTAAACTTCTGGTGTCATTCAAAGGGGATCCAGTATCTGTCTGCCTGGGACGACATGACCAACAGACCATGATGCTTTGCCAGAGATGGTCGGCACCTGTCGCCCCTGGGATTCAGGTTACTGGCTAAGGCTCTTGCCACCCCTATAGTGCCTTTTTTAGGCAAAGTTCAAAGGACAAAACCACCACTGTAACGGGTGCAAGCATGCAAAATCTGTAGGTGATGCTACTCAATGCTAGAAGTCTAAACTTCAAAATGCACTCTCTTGAGGCACTCCTAAAAATGGAGAACATCGTTATCTGTGCAGTAACTGAGACCTGGCTCAAGGCTCCAGAGAGCACCACTGCAAGGCCAGGCTACAACTCTTACCACACTTTTCAGCCACCAAACCAGGACCGAAACACTAAAGGTGGAAGAGTGTCCATATTCACAACACCAAGCTAGTTGCCCAACAAAATGTGTCTGAAATTCTCCAGGTGCAATTAGCACTAGGTATGACTGCAATCCAAATTGTAGCTGCAGATCCCCCACCATGCCTCAAGATTCTCACTACACCTTTCTAAACATACACCTTAATACTGGGTGATTTCAACTACCCTGCCATTAACTCAGAAAACTACTCATGTACCAACACCTTTGCCCAACAGTTCTTGGAATTCATAAATTCCAATGCCCTGGATCAACTAATCTTTAGTCCCACCAAGAGCTCCAATATCCTAGACCTGGTCATTACCAACATGGGAAATCGATGCTCAACATCTATGGTCACCCCCTCGTTGGTCAGGTCTGACCATAAACTAATCACCCTTGACATCCACATCCCACCCCCACCCCCCAGTAAGGAAACCTCCGTAAAAACTTCTCCAAAGCCAACTTCATGCTACTCAAGTCAGACGTGACAAACTTCATGACACCCATGCAGATGGAAACTGAAAGTTCGACTGCTGAATCCTACACTAAGGCACTGTATGAGCACATCCACTCGTGCATGAATCGTGTCATCCCCAAAAGAACCAAGATGCTCTCCTCCAAAACGAGGAAGCCAATCTGATGGTCCCTTGCCAGAAACAAACTTTACAACAAAAGGAAGAAACTGTTGCAGAAAAGAGGAAAATCCCAGGATGCAAAAAACTCACTTACCAGCCTCAGTAAGAAGCTGAGATCCCTCATAAAATCCTCCAAAGCTAGTTATGAAAATAAAATTGCCAAAGATTCCAAAGACAACCACAAGGCATTCTGTAGCTATGTCAAGAATCTAAATGGCAATGCTCAGATCTGCTCTGAGCTACAACAGAATGGCATTAAATATACTGATCTCAAGGATATTGCCAATATCCTGGCAGATCGATTCAGTGCAAACTTTACCCCCCTCTCACCCCCTAAAGGGTCCATCTCAATACCAAAAGATTGCCATATTCTGTTAATAACAGCCACACAGGCAAAAAATGCACTCTCCAAAGCTAAGAATACAGCTTCCATGGGACCAGATGACATCCCTGGCTGTGTACTACATGAACTACAAAATGAACTGCCACCTCTCCTAAGTATCATGTTTAATCATAGCCTCATCTCAGACTTCATGCCCACTGAGTGGCGCACAGCTACAGTTATCCCACTCCACAAGGGGGGATCCACCTTGGATCCTGGGAACTACTGCCCCATCAGTCTGACGAGACTGATCTGCAAGGCCATGGAATGTATTATTATAGAACTTTTAAACAAAGACATTGACAACCTTCAAACACTGGACCCCACACAGTTTGGGTTCGTGAAGGGCCGATCTTGTCTCCTGAACCTGATTGACTTCTTCGAATCAGTCTCCAGAGACATGGACAAGGGCAAGGTGGTCCATACAGCCTATCTGGAACTCACCAAGGCCTTTGACACCATTAATAATCACAAAAAAAGACACTAAACGAACTCAGGCAGCAAACTGATACCACAGGAAAACGTCTCTTTCAAGTGAAGTGCTAGAATTAAGCTGAATCTGAAGCACTAATGGAATTCCATTAGTGCTTCAGCTTCAGCTTAATTCTAGCACTTCACTTGAAAGAGACATTTTCCTGTGGTATCAGTTTGCTGCCTGAGTTCGTTTAGTGTCTTTTTTTGTGATTATCAGTTGATTTGGACACTTTCCTGTACTTGTTTATCCTTTGACACCATTCCCCACTCTGGAATCATAGATAACTTATTAAGCTGGGCATTAATCCCTACATCACTCGATGGGTTGCCAACTGGCTTACTGACAGAACCCACACTGTAAAAGTAGCTGACTCCAAATCTAGCTCCAGACAAGTGACAAGTGGAGTACTTCAGGGTTCAGTCCTGGGACCGCTGTTTGGCATCTACTTCTCTGAAGTACAGGCCAACACTAAGGGACACTGGCTAACAAAGTTCGCAGATGACTGCAAACTGGAAGCCATTATTGAATCCCAAAATAATGTGGATATTCTACAAAAGGGACTTACAGAAACAGATGCTTGGTGCCACAGCCATGGGCTCAAGCTCAATGCCAAGAAATGTATAGTTATCCCCTTTGGGAAAAAACATGTACCCGTGAATTGCCACATAGGTGGCAGTATACTAAACACCGAAAGTGTGATAAGAGACTTAGGGACACAGGTGGACAGTGGTCTCACCTTTGATAAACACATTGCCACAACAGTCAGGAAATCCTTCTATGTAGCACACGTCATCACTATGGACTTTTCATCCAGAAAAAAGGAGGTCATTGTCCCACTGTACCCATCCCTCATTAGACCCATTATAGAATACAATGCCACATTTGGTATGTACCTCTCAAGACATCTGCAACAACTGGAAAGTCCACAGAAAAACCTTGCTAAAAGAATCAGAGGCCTAAAGCAGATGCCCTGTGCTGACCATTTAAAAAAACTCCACAGATACTCTGTTGCATATCGTCTACTCAGAGACGATCTCTGCTTAACATACAAAGCCATGTCAAACCCAGAGCTGTTGGACATGCTACACTTAAGAAATCCCAATCCCTCAGAGACACACACTCCAGGAATCTAAACCTTGTCATCACAATGAACAAAACATGCTGGAGGGATAGGTTCCTGACCCAGAGACTCCTTAGACTCTGGAATGGACTGCCCATACATGTCAAGCAGAGCGCCTCTTTGGCCCACTTCAAAAGGAACCTTGATGACTGGATGGGAGATAGGAAATTTACCCCAGGGATCATGTCAGTCGCCCTGCTAGACAGGTATCCAGGGAAGTAAATACTGTGGAAAGAAATAGCCAGGGAATTGTTATGGCTAGGCTTGTATATGCCCTAGGGCCGATAGCCTAGTACCAACCTATGAACCTATGAACCTAACAACAAAGATGGAGCTCTGCTACAACAAAATTGCTAGGTAAATTGCTAATCAACCCTAGAAGTCACACCACTATGCATCTCTAAAAGCTCTAAACTGGCTTGAGCTACCTCAGCAGCTCCTCCTCTCATAACTTCTCCTCACTCAGTTCATAATAAACTAACCTACTTCCTGTCCTGCCATTGCTCCACTTCTCACATTCTATATACCCAGTTTCACTCCAGAGCTATGACCAACTTCTATTAGAAATCTGCAAGCCTAAAAAATCCTGAGGTCATTCCCTATACAGCTATACTGTGGCTCTGTCCTGGAAAAATACCTCTAACAATCAGACCTATCCCAAATAGTCTCAGTTTTAAAACAGCCTTAAGAGAAAACTCCTCAACTCTTGGGTCTGCTCCTCTCTTAGTACCACCTAATATCCCATCAATCTACATAACTCCTATACCTCCTCTTCTAATTTCCCCTGCCTAACCTACTTTCTACCTCTCCTCTTTAGCCTCTTTTACAATTTCTTCTGTATTACACCCCCCTCACTCACCCCTTACCCCCATATTTTCTTCAGCACCCCCACCCAGCTAATCATCATCTCACTATCCTGAATCCCCATTCTTTCCCTTTAATTCCACCTTTTCCCAACTACTGCTTCCATTCTTTCCTTTTCTTAATTACTACCTCCATCATTTCCTTGATTCTGCCTCCTCTCATCTACTTGCACACCCAGTCTACAGATAGTTTAGCTCTCCCTGGAAACTTTTTTTTCTGTTCTTGTATTTTACTGTTAAATCTAGCATTCTCCATGGTAGCTTTTTTCTGTTGTTGTATTTTACTACTAAATCTGACATTCCTACTCACACAGCTATGTATTCATTTTACTATGCATAATATTTCTGCCTGCTAACTAGATATCCTTGTCTTGAACAACATAATTATGTAAACGTTATTATCATTATTATTATTGTTGTTTTACCTGGAGCTTTTCTCCCCGGGCCTCCGTTGAAAAAGTCGGACTTATCCCAGTTAAATGTCAAAATACAAAATAAAAAATTAATTGTCTTTACACCTATTCTAGTCCAAGCTAAACTGACACATGAATGCCTGCTCATGTGCTCCTTCTCTGCTAACTACTTTTAAATCTTAACTATTTTTGTTCATGCACATTTTTTCTGCTTGTTATTATTCACCTTAAGTTCTCTTTTTAGTTGTTATGATAGCCTAATACACTGTTTGCACTGTACAGTTTTTACTATCTCTATTTCTACATTGTAAAACAGAACTATTCATTGTTCATACTGTATATAAGTCAGCTAAAATTACAAAATATGTATTTTATATATTGTCATATTTGAGATTATAATTTATAGATATTATGTATTGTTTTTTGTTAAATGTGGAGCTTTTCTCCCCAGTCCTCCACTGAAAATGGGTATTTATCCCAGTCAGACTTTCCCGCTAAACAAATGGAAAACAGATAAAATAAATAAATAAATAACTAAAACCTAGATAGTGACTGTATAAAATAAGAAAACAAGAGGATAACTTACTTTGTGCAGATGGTCTTCATCTACAATTATAGCTAAAAATCATGCTCACATATTGCATTTGGGAAAATTTACTTTAAGCATCCCACAGGGTGTGCAGTAGCAAACCATATCTTATAGCTTCATAGGAAGGTACTAGGCTATTGGCCCTAGGGCCTATATAAGCCTAGCCAAAAAGGTACCCTGTCTTTTGCCACCCAAGATAATTATTTTCCTGAGCCCCTGTTGAGCAGAGCCACAGTAGTGATCCACTGGGTGAATTTCCTATTTCCCATCCAATCATCAAGATTTTTCTTGAAGAGTGCTAATGAGAAGCTTTGTCTGATATAGATAGGTAGTTTGTTCCAGAGTATGGGAAGACTATGGGACAGGAATCTATCCCTCCAGCATGTTCTGTTTATTGAGGTGACAAGGTTTAGGTCTCTAGATCATGTAGCTCGGAGGGAATGGGATTTCTCTAAGTGGAGCATGTTCAACAGCTCTGGGTTTGACATAGCTTTGCATGTTAGTGAGAGATCGCCTCTGAGTAGGTGATATGCGACGGAGTAAATCTGGAGTTTTTTGATATCTCTGCCCATTAGTCAATCAGTCACACCTTTTGTTACTTCTGTATAAAGACAGGTGGTATAACGTTCATAGGGTGTTGTTGTCACTGCTACCCCTTCCACCTCAGGACCATAATGCTTTAAAGAGATGCATTAGCAACAGTTGATATTGAATATGTGATTGGGGTTCGGGGGGGGGGGCAGCAGTCCCCTTGCTGCATATGAACATTTCTATCTCACCATCAGTCAGTCATTCAAAGCCATTCCCAAACCTGTGAGAAAATTGTGTGGGATGTTTAAAGTAAGTTATCCCTTTGTATTTCAGCTTTGTTTCATGGAAAGAGTCACCCCACATTAAAGTATTACAAGCTGCTTCACATAAATGACAGCAATCCTGCAAATGTAAAACAGTCCAGCAATGCCAGACAGTGATTCTTTAAACCAAGTAAACAAGAGAGTCAGTTACTTTTTACAGACAGCATTCGTGGACTGTATTTCAGCTTTGTTCCATTGAAACAGTAGCTATACATTAAAGTATTCCAAATTCCCCTTACATAAATCACAGTAATCCTGCAAATTCAGAATATGGAGCAATGTCCAGCCATTAGTAATATTCCACCAAAGGCAGGGCCCCATTTTATGTAAAACAACAGATTTTACATTGAAAAACATCTTCTGGATAGAAGTACAGAAGTGCAGTTTCTTAGTCAAAAATAATTGGAGCAGGACAAAATTAGGGCCAAATTTTAAATATAGTCCTTATAAACTTAGAAAATTGCTAGAACAGAGTTTGCATTGGCATGCATTTTCTGAAGGATATGGAGTCTGAAACTGAAATACCTGTTATTGTATGGGATAAAATAGGCATGCTCTGCAAAATCTGGGACAGCTGAGGACTAACTAGCTCCTATCTGTCCAAACGCTCTGGTTTTCTGTCAGCAACAATAAAAATTGCATATATATATATATATATATATATATATATATATATATATATATATATACACACACATTTATATATATATATATATATATATATATATATATATATATATATATATATATATATATATATATATATATATATATATATATATATATATACTTACCTCATCCCATTGACTATATTCTATTTGCTCCGGAGTCTCACTTTTGAATTTCTTGATTTAATCCTCTGTCCGTCCTGTGACCTACCCAATTTATTGCCTTCTGAGGTCATAAGAAGTAGCAGCAAGAGGCCAACAAATAGAAAGGCAAAAACTACTGGACTTCCTCCTTAGGACACCTCTCTCACTGCTCTAGCAGGGAAGCTTTTCTGGTATTTATTTATCTTTGTAGTAAAGAAACCATTTCTTTACTAAAAAAATAAATAAAAAAGAGAAAAGTGCCCCTGCAAGAGTGACTCCCTAGTCAGCCGTCTAGTTGGCCTATGGCTAAGGCTGGCTATGTTCATGACCTATTTCAGGTATGTTAGCATCACTCTGTTGAACTAACCCAGACAAATCATCCTTGGTCAGAATAATGTGCTATCCAAGGGATTTTCAGTTTTATCTGCTTTAAAATAGATGCAGCCATTTCTAAGCTTTTTTATTCCACCAGTGCATCTTGTTATTATAATGCCTTCTCAACTGAAAACTGCCAGATGCTGTTTCAGGTCACACTTTTGGGTCATTTTATTGCTAATCAAAATGTTTATCTGCATATTTGCTAACATGGTTCATTCCAAACACTAAGATATTGGAATGGTATAGTCTTTATTTGTTCTTTATTTGGATATCTGGCTTTAAACATGTTTCTTAGAGTTAATATGTGCAGGTTTAATAATATTGTAAGCCATATCCAAAATTGAGATATAATATTGCAAACATTCCTAACAATAAAATGGAGAAATTTTAGTCCAAGATTTTGTCTGAATAAAGATTCAGTAGTTGTCACACCTTTTTTTAACTTATTCTGCCTCACTGTTTTCTTTATCTCCACTTCATAACAGTTTAAGGATGGCAAGGCATGAAATTCATTTTATAAAATAAACAAATCCAAAAGTGGAGTACATGAAATTCCAAAACAATTTGCTAAAAAAAAAAAAATCAGACTTTGCAGATCAAACTTTTACAAATGTTTTATATATATATATATATATATATATATATATATATATATATATATATATATATCTATTTAAGGTACCAAAACAACAATCCCTTCCAGTGCTCAGAGAAGAAAAAAGTATTAAATCACCAAAATAACTCCAGCACAAACAAAACGAAAACAGCAATGGTGCAAATGGAGATTTATTTCAAGCACAGTCTGCAGCACAGACTGGTTTTTCCACAAGGCGTCATCAGTGTGTGTCTTACTAGGCAGCCAGCCTTGGTTTATGTAGCAGCATTTAAAGATACATGTACATATTTCACATTTTAACATTTTCTTCTTATCATGTGAATCCACCATGTTCTTTGTATACCCCATATATCACATACACATACATTAATAAATCTATCAAAAATAAGATCCCTTATATCCCATCAATGACATTTACACCTAACTTATCAAACATCCCCCATCAACCATTGGAAATTGTTAATAAAATCTTTAATATAAAAATACAGCTTTTTAACCCCAATATTAGAACTTTACAAGAATGTCCATATTCAAAAACATCCCTTACCACTGATCATTAAGCCCTGGTTTAAAAAGGGCTCCTAAATTAATTATACATCTACGTTCCTTATTAAACAATATATTATCTCTAACCGTATCATTCATAACTTGTGCCTTTACCATATCTATTCCTACAAACACAAAATGGGCCATACTGTGCACCAGTGTATGCTTATATAAAGCACTACGGATACGTTTGCATTTTATATCACTTATATGCAAGGATATCCTTTGTTTTAAAGTACCTCAGAGATCTCTTCTAGTTTTTCGAATACAGGTACAGAGACAGAGACTAGGGAACTGGGTGGGCTTGTATCAACAGTTTCCAAAAGACAGAGAGCCCCTTTAGAAGGGGAGGTCAGAAACATCAAAAACGAACAAATGGAGCAAATATTTCAGGCCAGTCTGCATGCATAGCAGATGGGGTTTCACCAGCATTTGTTACTAATGATGTAAACCAATTAGTTATTAATCTTACTCAATATGTGTTTTCAGAAAGTGAACTCAGTGTGCTAAATAAAGGATTAGGATATGTACCATCATTCTATGTGTCACATTTTCATGTAATAAAGGATATCAAAAGTTTTTGCAGGAATTTAAATTTAAAACATTTTTTTGCTCATAAGGAAGATGTACATAAAATGGAAGGTGATTCATTTCATTTTAGAAAATCTGGGTTTCAACTCCCTTATCTTAGCACAGAAAAAACATTTGAACAGCTGATTATACATGGTCTACAGGTGAACCAGGCTTAGACTTTTCACCCCTTTTCAGATAATCTTACATTTGAAGAGAGAACAGCCCTTAATTCTTTAATGCATAATGAGAACATAGTCATTGTAGGTGCGGATAAAGGAGGAGCTGTAGTCATGTGGGACAAAACAGTTTATGAGCAAGAGGCATACAGACAGGTGTTGGATCCTATTTCTTACTGTTCTTTACCTATGAACCCCACACAGGGGTTTAAACATGAGATAGATATTTTTTTGATGAGGGCCAAAGAAGAGGGTATTATATCAGCAACACTGTTATTGCAATTAATGATGGATCAACCTGTTTTCCAGTATTTTTATTTAGTCCCACAAATCCACAAATCATTAAGTAATCCCCCAGGGCGCCTGATTGTGGCAGGTAGGGGATCATTGATTGAACCCCTGTTGGAATATTTAGAGTTTAAGCTGACACTACTCCTTCCCTTGATTACGCCTAGGATTAAGGACACCAAACAATTTTTACAGTTAATGGACAACTTACAGGTTCCCAGTAAGGTACATCTAGGGACACTAGATGTGCAGTCTTTATATGCAAGTATTCCCCATGAGGGGGGTATTAGGGCTTTTCATTATTGAATGCAACAGTTGGGTACTTTTACGGAACAAGAAATGGATTTTTTTGTTGTCCTTGTTACAATTGGTATTAGAACAACAACGCTTTTACATTTAACAATCAATGGTATCTACAGATGAGGGGTACGGCTATGGGGGCTACTTTTGCCCCCATTTATGCCGATCTCTTCATGGGCTATTTTGAGGCTCAGTATATTTATACTAGGAACCACAATTTTACATCCCAGCTTGTAATTTGGCATAGATACCTAGATGATTGTTGGGTGGTATGGCAGGGAGAGGCGGCTGACTGGTATGATTTTGTGGGACACCTAAATAATAATCAATATGGTATCAGTTTTAGTGGTAAGATTGACTTATTTACCACCGGCTTCTTGGATGTAAATATAACTAAGGCTACCGCGGGGACTATCAGCACTAGTCTTTATAGAAAGCCTTTTTCCAATAATTCTTTTTTACATGCCAGCAGCTGTCATCCCTGTCATACCATCAATAACATACCTATAGCCAAATTTTAGAGGGTAAGGCGAATATGTTCCGCAGATACAGAATATGAGATACAGGCTCTGGGTCTAAAGGCACGGTTTTGAATAGGGGATGCACCAAGTCAGTGGTAGAGAAGGCTTATATGCAGTCAAAAACCAGTAGTAGGACTAGTTTATTACACGATACCCAAAAGTTATGCAAGTCCAATGAAGGAAAATTGAGATTTATAACTACCTATGTTAGTAATACTTTTAAGATCAAGGCAACTATTTCTAAATTTTGGAATTTTTTACACTCATACCCATTGTTTTCTACCTTAATTGATGAACAATGTAGTTTTGGATACCGTAAGGGTAAATCCCTGGGACAACATTTTTCGTCATTTAAAAAAGGTCATTATCCATCAACAGGAGTACCACAGACTCCAGTGGTAAGTACATACTGTGGTTATTGTAAATACTGTAAACTGATTTCCAAAACACAATCTTTCACCTCTGTGAATACAAGGAAAGTTTATGATATTAAACATCTAATTAAATGCACTAGTGCATGGGTAATATATATGGCAATATGTCAATGTGGAGCCTTTTACATTGGACATACTTCTTGCACTTTAAAACAAAGGATAGCCTTGCATATAAGTGTTTATATTTATAAGTTAGGTATAAATGTCATTGGTGAGATATAAGGGATCTTGTTTTTGATAGATTTATTAATGTTTGTGAATGTGATATATAAGAACATGGTGGATTCACATGTTAAGAAGAAAATGTTAAAATGTGAAATATGTACATGTATCTTTAAATGCTGCTACATAAACCAAGGCTGGCTGCCTAGTAAGACACACACTGATGACGCCTTGTGGCAAAACTGGTCTGTGCTGCAGACTGTGCTTGGAATAAATCTCCATTTGCACCATTGCTGTTTTCGTTTTGTTTGTGCTGGAGTTATTTTGGTGATTTTATATATATATATATATATATATATATATATATATATATATATATATATATAAAATATGATTTCCCTAGTACTAATTGATTTTAACTAAAATTGACTTCTGTGTTATCAACACACTTTGGTCAACAGCACAGATGGTCAACAGTTGTGTGAGAATGAACCATCTCATGGGTTGGGGAATATGCCCATTCCTGGGGATTATGCAATCCCAGAGTTGGAATAAAAAAGTAGCAGCGGGTGTAAGGAGGTGCAGGAAGGGGGCATGACTCTGGAAAAACACTGTTTTATTAACTGCATGTTCCAAACATTTGCCTTGGAGCATGTTCAGTGGTGTGTCAACATTTGTTTGTCAATGTAAGTGAATGGACGTTAGCAAGTTTGAAGTAGCAGCTCTTTGATGGTCACTAGTTCTATATACTTACATATATATATATATATATATATATATATATATATGTATATATATCCAGCCATCCCCTTTTTGCAATTTTTGCACATGGGGCTGGGGTATCACTTCAACAGTGACAATTATCTGGAGCCAAGATTTACACCATCAGTTAGCTAGTCCTGCCATGGTAGTTGCTGCATACCACAGCACACACACACACACACACACACACACACACACACACACACACACACACACACACACACACACACACACACACACACACAGACACATGTTATACTGGTATATTACAAGTACTTTTTATCTGTAAACTTGACTGACTTGTCTAAACTGGGATGCAGTGTGCAGCAAAGCTGTACTCAGTAAGCGCCTGTATCTGTTCCATAACTTCATTTTCTCAGTTTAGGATGATCATTTTCCATGTTGACTGAGAATTCTCAGGATGAGCAAATGTTCTCAGACCAAGGCACAGAGTATGGTTCTTTAACCTTCATGAAGGACTGGTACATTTTTACTAGAGCTGTATAAAGTCATATTAGAAAACACTCACATCCTTCAAAAAACTAGTGTACTGTAAACTATGTAAACCACAAATTAATTTTTAAGGTACTTATTAGTATGTACCTTATTAGATGTGCTATTTGTTGTGAAAGTAAAAATGTAAACCACATGCTGATTCTAAGTATTAACTAGCTGTATATTGTAAAGATGTTTCTGACCATGTTGTATATTGTGCATTTAAATTAACTTTCAA